>NC_079901.1:2064254-2119811 GCF_024868665.1 Triplophysa rosa
AGGAGAGATGAGAGAGAGGGAGAGAGAGAGATTACTTATTTACTTTGAAGCAATTAATTTACCCAAGTGCATTTAATCGATCAGTGGCATTCAGCACAGTTTATCAATGGTTGTTTCTGCTATGACAACAATAAATATGAGCTGATGGACGAAACATTCCTCGCTACATTAGACCATTCGTCCTTGTATAGAGGTATTACATATTCTGTTTATGCATCTGTGTGTTGATCAACTTTCAGCAACTGGTTTGCACCAGAAACGTGTCATCTGTCCAAAATGTCAGGTTGCCATGATCCCGCTTCACCTGTAGAAGCATCTCTATAAAAATATCTCACATTACAAAGCACCACGAACAGAAGACTATTTCCTTGAGAGTCTTGCGCAGCTCCTGGCTGCGGTACGCGTAAATGAGAGGATCTATGAGCGAGTTGCATATGAAAAGGATCAGAAAGAGGTTAAAGTGGCCGAAGTAACACTGGCAATACGGGTTTGTGGGACAGATGAGTATGAGAATGAGGTGGAGGAAGAATGGCCCCCAACAGATGATAAAAACCCCAAGCAGGATGGTCAGAGTGATAGCTCCCTTCATGCTGGTGGCCTGCCGGCGGCTCTTGTGGAGAGCCCTGATGCGCCTGGAGTGAACGTGCGCCAGGATGAACATGTGCAGGTATAGGGCCGCCGTGAACACCAGCGCCACGCCAAAAAACGAGACGAAACAGGCGATGACCGCACTGTTCGTGTGGTACATGATAAATAAAGAGCTGGAGGTGATGCTCGTAAGCCAAACCACCGCGATGATGGCCACGGCGCGCCTCGTGGTCATGATGCTGTGGTAGCGAAGCGCGTAAAATATGGTGATGTAGCGGTCCGCCGCGATGGTGCACAGGAACGACAACGAAGAGACGACCGAGCTGCAGATCATGATGTCGATCACGTTGTCCAGGTGTTGTAACATCTTTGCCGTGATGAGCAGCAGCCCCTGCTCCATCAATAACATGAAGAGCGTCTCCACCACATTGCTTACGCTCACCAGCATGTCAGACACCGCCAGACAGCAGATGAAATAATACATGGGGGAATGGAGATTTCTGTTCTTGATGATCGCCACAACCACCAAAATGTTCTCCACCAAACTGATCAAACCGAGCACGAGAAACAGTTCCTGGGGGATCATGATTTGGGAGATGCCCGTGAAGTTCCTCTCCCCGAGCGTTACGTTGCTGCTGAAAGTGATGTTCGTGTCGATATTGTATGAATGTTGCGCGCTGTGATCCATGTGCGTGATGCCGAAGTGATTGCGAAGTGACGAGTCGTTCATGCTCCAACGAGTCCCTCCACATTCATTCCGGTTGAGCTTCAGCACACCTCTGATATTCCAACACAGAGGAAATATCAGCGTTCTCTGTAAACTTTAAACGTTTATCAACTTTATAAATGTGTGATCACCAGCAAAGTCTAAAACCAGAGCGCATTGCGGAGTCGAAATGATCACGCAATTCTGGATAAACGAGCAAATTCAAGCAGTTTCACATTCCTAACATTTGCGCACTCAGAAACGCATAATGTTGACTTACGCACCGCGGGAACAGCCTCAGACTTCAGTGTCATTTGTTGTTGGCTTCGTTGTCAAACAACTGTAGAGCCATAAAGACTTTGATCGTGTTATCTAAAGCTCATGTGGTCATCAGGGAGGGCAACCTCTTATAACAGTAGCGCCTTGATTCTCTCAGCGGTGACGTTCGCTCTTCTTCTGCTTGTTCTTCTTTCCCTCTGAAGTGACCACATGACACAAATCCACAAATGCAAAATGCGCTTCTGCTTTAAAGACTTGCAAAAATGTATTTGAAAATGATACACAGGTCCAATACAGTGTAATTAACGTATGAACTGCATCTTCAAGTAGTTTTGCTGATGAATTGTTGCTTGAATCATAGACCATCAAGTATGCAAACTTTTTCTACAGTTAAACGTTTAATACAAAACTCTTCAAATTTAACAGCCAATAAAGATGGAAGAAATTGTTGTTTAAACATCATATGAAAATGCTTGATATTGTATTTATACTTTGTCCTTCAATGTTTAAGGCACCCCAGTTTTTTCTTTTTGCTTATACAACAACAGTTATGTATATTTGGGCAATCCGATTGGCTGAAGGCATTCAAACTGTGCTGTTGTACAAGTTATTTAGCATGTCATAACACTTGCAATGGTATCATATGCTGATTACGCCAGTGGTGATGTCCGACTAGTGCCAAATTACAAAATCATACGACCAAATCAAAGATGTTGTACTCTCTCTCTCTCTCTGAAATATCCTGGCCGTTGGGTCAGTCACAGATGTTGTTCTCTATAACACTCTGAATTATTGTGACTGTCGGGTCATGAGACTTCAAAACAGCTCTGAGCAATTATGCACTCCACCTTCTATATATAAAGCCTTCTTATATTAGGTTCTTACAGTATGTCATGGCTCTGCTTCCTTAGTCATGTTTTTCTTGGTCCTGTAGCAGAGCCATGGCAAAGCTTTTGGTTATGTGTGGAGAGAAACATATTATTGTCCTTTTGACAATAATATACGTTCTCTCCAGTGTCTTGTCATTCACCCCATTCCTCTCGTTTCCTCGTTATCTTCCCCTGAGTGTTTAATTACCCACACCTGCCCCATGTCGTTATCCCTTGTTTGTCTTGCCTATATATACCCTCATGTTTCTTTGTCCTGTGCTCGTGGATTGTACTGTGTGGATTATGTTTGTGCTCTCACCCATGTTCCTGGTCCTTGCCCTGTTCGTGTTTCGTGAGTTTTGTGTTTTATGATTTAAGACGTTTGGTCGTGTCCTTTAGTTTGGTTTGTGTCTTGTTTTCATTTTGCCCCCTCGTGGGAAGTCTCTTGTTTTAGTTATTATTCTTAGTTTCGTTTTTTCCCCCATCGAGGGTGTTTTGTGTTGAATAAAGTCTTTTTGTTAACCCCTTCACTGCCTGTCTGCGCTTGGGTTCTCTCTTCAGCCACGACATTCGTGACAGAATCCACGAGCCAACACCGAACCCAGCGGGCAGCATGGAGGAGACGGACGAGGCGTTTAGGAGCCGCCAGGCTCACACCTTGTTCGGCTTTGCCAGAAAGGCATCCCCGTGAAGACCTTCGCCATGGACTTCCTCTCCACTGCGCGCCACTCAGGGTTCGACGAGGCGGAGTTGAAGGTTATCTTCAACAGCTGCCTCGACGAACCCTTTGAGCCTGCGGAGATGGCAGGTTGAGGCCCCTGGGCTTCGTAGACCAGCTCCAGATCGCGATGGATCGCGAGGAGTCCAGGGGACTGTCCGTGGCGGGGTCTTCTACGGGGCTGGCGACGATCCCGGAGGGCCAGACCCTGCAGCTCGGAGTCGTGGGCATCCCACACCGCTCTCCTCAACCCCTGCAGCTCTCCCACCAGTCAGCCTTGGTGGCAGCGGGGAAGAGGGAGTCCTGGGGACGCACCTCCGAGGAGTCCCAGCCGGAGCCAGCCGTGCCTTTTACCTCTTCCATCACCGACCCCAGGCGGGTGGCTGGCTGAAGAAGAAAGAGGCACGGCGGGCAGCGTGCCGGCCTCGGCATCCAGTCCGGTGCAGCCGGCATCCAGTCCGGTGCAGCCGGCGTCCAGTCCGGTGGTCCAGCCGGCGTCCAGTCCGGTGCAGCCGGGTCCAGTCCGGTCCAGTCCGGTCCAGCCGTGTCCATGTCCAGGTCCGCGGCGTCCAGTCCGGTGACCAGCCGGCATCCAGTCCGGTGACCAGCCGGCGTCCAGTCCGGTGACCAGCCGGCGTCCAGTCCGGTGACCCAGCCAGCGTCCAGTCCGGTGATCCAGCCGGCGTCCAGTCCGGTGATCCAGCCGGCGTCCAGTCCGGTGATCCAGCCGGCTCCAGTCTGGTGATCCAGCCGGCGTCCAGTCCGGTGATCCAGTGACGTCCAGTCCGGTGTCCAGCCGGCGTCAGTCCGGTGAGCCAGCCGGCGTCCAGTCCGGTGATCCTGCCGGCGTCCAGTCCGGTGATCCAGCCGGCGTCCAGTCTGGTGATCCAGCCGGCGTCCAGTCCGGTGATCCAGCTGGCGTCCAGTCCGGTGATCCAGCCGGCGTCAGCCTGTCCAGCCGGCCTTCCAGCCGGCGTCAAGCCATGTCCAGCCGGCCTTCCAGCCGGCGTCAAGCCTGTCCAGCCGGCCTTCCAGCCGGCGTCAAGCCATGTCCAGCCGGCCTTCCAGCCGGCGTCAAGCCATGTCCAGCCGGCCTTCCAGCCGGCGTCAAGCCATGTCCAGCCGGCCTTCCAGCCGGCGTCAAGCCATGTCCAGCCGGCCTTCCAGCCGGCGTCAAGCCATGTCCAGCCGGCCTTCCAGCCGGCGTCAAGCCATGTCCAGCCGGCCTTCCAGCCGGCGTCAAGCCATGTCCAGCCGGCCTTCCAGCCGGCGTCAAGCCATGTCCAGCCGGCCTTCCAGCCGGCGTCAAGCCATGTCCAGCCGGCCTTCCAGCCGGCGTCAAGCCATGTCCAGCCGGCCTTCCAGCCGGCGTCAAGCCATGTCCAGCCGGCCTTCCAGCCGGCGTCAAGCCATGTCCAGCCGGCCTTCCAGCCGGCGTCAAGCCATGTCCAGCCGGCCTTCCAGCCGGCTGTCCAGCCGAGCGCTCAAGCCTGTCCAGCCGGCCTTCCAGCCGGCGTCAAGCCATGTCCAGCCGGCCTTCCAGCCGGCGTCAAGCCATGTCCAGCCGGCCTTCCAGCCGGCGTCAAGCCATGTCCAGCCGGCCTTCCAGCCGGCGTCAAGCCATGTCCAGCCGGCCTTCCAGCCGGCGTCAAGCCATGTCCAGCCGGCCTTCCAGCCGGCGTCAAGCCATGTCCAGCCGGCCTTCCAGCCGGCGTCAAGCCATGTCCAGCCGGCCTTCCAGCCGGCGTCAAGCCATGTCCAGCCGGCCTTCCAGCCGGCGTCAAGCCATGTCCAGCCGGCCTCCAGCCGCTCAAGCCATGTCCAGCCGGCCTTCCAGCCGCGTCAAGCCAGTCCAGCCGCTTCCAGCGGCGTCAGCCATGTCCGCCGGCCTTCAGCCGGCCAAGCTGTCCACGGCCTTCCAGCCGGCGTCAAGCCCTGTCCAGCTGGCCTTCCAGCCGGCGTCAAGCCATGTCCAGCCGGCCTTCCAGCCGGCGTCAAGCCTGTCCAGCCCGGAACCCAGGGCCAAAGACTGTCCCCCCAGGACTCCCCCTAAGTCCCCCAGGACTCCGCGCCCTCGAGCGCAGCCGGGGACGGGACTATTCCCCACCCCCTGGACTGCCCCCTATGGGCCTTGTTTGGCCCCACCCCCCCTCCCATGTTTGTTGTTTTTGTTGGCTCACCCTAGTCCTGTTGTTGTTTTGTCTTGTCTGCCACTGATTTTGTTTTCCATGTTTTGTCTTTCTGTCACTGTCTCAGTCTGCCCTGTCTCGTCCGTCTACCCCTTGGTGAGCACCTGGAGGTGCTCATTAAAGGGGGGACTTCTGTCATGGCTCTGCTTCCTTAGTCATGTTTTTCTTGGTCCTGTAGCAGAGCCATGGCAAAGCTTTTGGTTATGTGTGGAGAGAAACATATTATTGTCCTTTTGACAATAATATACGTTCTCTCCAGTGTCTTGTCATTCACCCCATTCCTCTCGTTTCCTCGTTATCTTCCCCTGAGTGTTTAATTACCCACACCTGCCCCATGTCGTTATCCCTTGTTTGTCTTGCCTATATATACCCTCATGTTTCTTTGTCCTGTGCTCGTGGATTGTACTGTGTGGATTATGTTTGTGCTCTCACCCATGTTCCTGGTCCTTGCCCTGTTCGTGTTTCGTGAGTTTTGTGTTTTATGATTTAAGACGTTTGGTCGTGTCCTTTAGTTTGGTTTGTGTCTTGTTTTCATTTTGCCCCCTCGTGGGAAGTCTCTTGTTTTAGTTATTATTCTTAGTTTCGTTTTTTCCCCCATCGAGGGTGTTTTGTGTTGAATAAAGTCTTTTTGTTAACCCCTTCACTGCCTGTCTGCGCTTGGGTTCTCTCTTCAGCCACGACATTCGTGACACAGTATGTTGAAAAAAGCAGTGTTCTATGTGCCTTTGTGCAAAATGTGCCCATACACTTTTTTCTTTTATTAAAAATGGCCAGAACAATGAAGAACAATGTACGTAACTTTAATGAGACAATGAACTACAACCACAAGTTGCATTGCTGATGAATGGTGGCCTGAACAGAAGAACCATTAACCACCTCAGAGCTTGCATGAAGTCTGTCTTTTTAAATGCAAGTCATAGGTGAACTAACAATCAGGTCACATGCCAATGCAAACAAGACAAGAATTGTATATGAAAGAGGGTTTCTTAGTGGTGAAGAGAAGAAAACTCTCAATTAAGTCTGTACAAATTATAATGGAGGACAGCAACAAATAAATCTCGGCTAGAAGAGAAAAGCTTTTACATGCTTTTAAAATGTGAATGGAGAGATTATTGGCAACACCACCTTAACACACATGGTCTCTCTCTCAATTTAGCTCAGTTTTATTCAAGATCTCTGTAGACAGGAATACACCAAGTTCATCTCTAAGCTTGTAGATATGCTGCATTAGTCAGGTCCGTCTGTCAACAGTTGGCTTTATATCATTGCTTCTCATGCAGTACAAGTTTTTCTTTTAGTCACAAGACACTGTGACCTCCATGACTAATCCTCCTTTAAATCCTGTTGCTGAAATGTAAAATTCACTGGAATTCAATAAAATGACTGGAAATGAATAGGGACGTGCTTCCTCTAAGTGGGTATTTATGACTGAGAGCTACAACACAAGTATATCTGAATCGGAGGGAAAGTAAGGACATAAAGCTGAACACAAAGCTTCCATTATTTTGTGACTTATAATTTTAGTGCTTCAGTACCTGGCATAAAACAAACCTTTTTCATAATTTGTAGCAGTGAGAATATAAAATAGCTGTTAATAATTGTAAATAGTTGCTACCCTGAATGAACGGTGCATAATAAATCTTCAATAGGAATATGAGAGAATCAGACATTTAAATGATTACGTATAAAATTACTGTTCATCTTGGATCCCGCAAAACACCTAATGTAACCATCCTGTGGGAAAAAACGTACATCTGAGGTCACGACATATAAACCGCAAAATATGTATGACATTTGAAGTCAATTGAAAGTTGACTTAGGGTGTCGAATTGAATTTTCCAAGTCTGCTTACACTGTGAAATTATCCTCCTCAAATATTGTAGAGTAGCCTATATGAGGGAGTGCAGGTGGCCTGAAGGTGCGCTTGTTCTGATCTTCTGATCACATGAACACTCACAACTCTGCTCGTAGCCTCAGGTAAACTGGCAAACAAGGTCAGTATTTTTCCAAACACCATTGCTATTAACATGATCATGTGGAGCCTTGAATAATCTCAAAAAACAGTGTGGTTTTGCTTGCCTGTTTGCATGGCTTTTACTAGGGGTGTCATAATATTCCGGTATTGACAATAACTGTGATATTAAAAACCGTGAATATCGACATTGTGTTAATACTACACATGATAAAATCACACACAGGAAAACTTTCTGTAAGTAGTTGAGCGCCCTCCCTACACAGAATTCATTAGTCAAAAAAGAGAAAACACAAAATGTTAGGTTGCGTTTAAGGGATCAGACCTTAAATATTGACAGGAGTGCAATAAACACAAACACAGATCAAAAAGGAAGGGTGACAGATAAAAGGGAAATACAGAAAACACGAGCTGCGTGAGCGTGACTAACACATGCTGATACATTAGGTGGTAGTGTAGGTAAAGTCTAACATGGGAATTTGAAGAATTGACTGGTTAGACATTCAATGTGATGTGTATCTCTCACATTGCAAGTGCAATACTGTAGTTCATACCATGAAAATTCTCTCGTAAATTTGAAACCCTCATGCCATCCCAGATGAATGTGACTTCATTTCGTCAGTTGAACAAACAAACATCTTTATATTAAAATGCTGTCATGTTATCTTAAAGGTACAGTGCGGGATGTTTTGTATGATCTATTAACAGAAATGCAATATAACATACAAAACTGTGTCTTTAGATGTGTATAAAAACCTTGCGTAATGAAAAGTTATGTTTTTATTACCTTAGAATAAACCAGTTGATGGAATTTGTTATGTTGCGCAGCCATGTTTTGTACAGTAGGCTCTAATTGACAAACAGCTCTACAGAGCGCGTTTCGTATATGTTGGTCTTCTTCGTGTGTGTTTTTAGACGCAGCTTGCGTCATCACTGAGTTGAAGACGCACAAAGTAGTAAGTCGTAGTACGGAGAGTAGGAGGAGTAGTCGTCGTCTAGCTGAAGCAATTGATTGTTCTGTCTTAGAAGTTTTGATAAAATGGAGGACCATGCGTATTCTGCACAAGCGCCGACAGAGCGTGAATCTCCGTCGTCAAAGAAGCGCAAACGTGATGCTGCCAGACGAATTAGAGACAAACGGCGGCAGAAATCCAGGATAAACATCGGTGTATCTATTACCAGATGGAAGGCACTGTTGAAAGACAAATGTTTTCAAGGCGACGCCGAAGTTGCCTGTTTTCTGCTAGACTGGTGAGATAATTCAACATTTTCAATGTTTCCACTTTTTCAATGTTTATCAGACAACTGTTTTGTTGAAACGGTAATGTTAGCATTTTATACAAATGGCCATATAACCTCCTACATATAACCCTGCAGTACGTACTCCGGTTGTTCCTGATATTACAAAGGGGGAGAAAAACGTATACTAACTTGCACCTAACTGCCTATGTCGCTGTCAGATCAAACGCTTTGAACAGCGTTGCTATTTACGATTAGCTAACTTTAGTTACTTCACTACTCTCAGCGTGTACTAGATAGCACGCAAGAAATATATCTAATTATAGAATTGTAACAGTAACTTTCGCAATAGAATACATGTTAAATGATTAATTACGTTAATATATTGCCTTACCTTTGTAAAGAAACATCGTTGCTTGTATCACTGCTATCCGCTGTCTCAGTAGACGACATCTTTTTTTACTGTTGCGGCCACCGTCGTAATTCGAAAGGGAGGGGTGGGAAAATGACTCAGAGATTTGTTGCAAAACTATAATACAACGCTAGTGGCCGCTGATTTTCAAGAACTGCGCCTTTAATTCATCTGTAAATTCATTTGTTCTCACCTGTGTCGTCATATGCACGTTTCTTCACGAGAATTGCAACAACCAAAGAGATTCGAAGATTTTTATTCCTTCACAAGATGAAATCAACTCTGTATTTCTTTTAAAAACACTATATTTTTGAACAGTGATCAACTTTTGCATCATGAAATCTGTTTAATGTCAATGGTAGCATTTACAATTTGAACATTACAAAATATGTAGGATTTGATTTTGCCAAACTACCAATCGTAGAGAGTTTCTACTGGGTCTGCAGAAATCTAGCTTTCTGCCTAAAACTGCACATTGTATAAAACTCCACAGGCAACATTTTTTAAAGCTTCAACAATTTTGTTTTAAAACCTGCTTTAAGGATTTTTAGGTGGAATATGACTTCTGTCATGAGCATAAAGTGTTAAGGAAAACAGAGGTCATTAAAGACTTACTTTTTAGCACAGGAAGACCATCTCATAAACAGACAATTCCTCTTTTCATCTACAATGTGAATCATTCTCTCATTTAATTTTTTCCCAGTCAATGTATTGCATTCCCACTGATCCATCAGTCCCATTCCTCGTCGTCTCTGTCAGGATTGTCCTCCCACTGCGGTTCACGAAACTGGATGTTAGCCAACATGTCCCGCATGGCCACCATCAGTCGATTCACTTCCTGGTTTAATTCCCGCCCTGCACGAGCCACTTCCTGTCCATCTTCAGTCCCCTGGAAAAAAACAATGGTAGAAAACCAAACAGTTCTGGGGCACTTTTGACAAACATTGTCATTTTTCTCTGGGCAGACTAGAAACTTCCAGACAGATGTGTTGAAGCAGGTTGAAGCTAAACTCTGCAGGACACCGGCCCTCCAGGACCGACTTTAGACACCCCTGTGATACATAGTGCATAGTGCAAGTGTAGTGTCATCAGTTTGTCTAAAAGAATATAGGACGTTTTAATATTTAACGCACCATTTACACGTGATTTTCGTATTCATTTTTATGAATCTGAAATTTTTACACAAACATTCAGTCTACTCGTGTTTGATGAATGAGGCCCACTGAGTCAAAATATCAGGCAACAACATCAATGACAACACAAACTAACTACAGACAGATCCTGGTGGATATTAAAAGATATTACCGTCTACATTTACAGCTTTTCTTGGCGGATTATTTCAAATGGATGGTAACTGTGTGCTTGGACATGTGCGACATCTCACCTGCATGTTGAAGTTCGGCAGCAGTGAACGGAAGAACAGAGATAAAGTGCTTTCATTTGAGGCTCCAGCATTCTGCCTAATAAACAGACAAACCTTAATGTCAAAAATGTGAGAAAACTCAGCAAACTTTTAATTCACCTGTTAGAAAGGCTGACAGAATCATATCGTGAGAATTACGCAGGAGGAAAAAGGACAGCAATGTATTGTTACTATTGAACTTGACATTGATTTTAAGCTGAAGGTCTCGGCGATTCATAAATTGGAGGGTCCAGGGGTAGCAGATACAGTCAACACAAAATGATTCCCACAGCTCTTCACAATACATTGAGGACTGAGTGTGAAATAATGATACGCATCAGAAGGCTCACCCTCCAGTGTTATCCATAATGACAAATGTCTGTCAGTTCATGTGTGATTTTGCTACAGCACATACAGGTTAAAATGTTGTAAGCAACTTTTCGTTTCTTGGAATGAATGACCGTTTCGCCTTTTGGATGGCACCCACAGACTTGCCTTTTATGAATCACCATATGAGCACAGTTTCAGTTAAAAATCTTCTTTATTATTCTACTGAAGAAAAAATGGTGAATAAATTAAATCCAATTTACATTTTTGGATGTACTGTCCCTTTAAGACAGGTTTAAAAACACAGATGACACAGATCATTGCCCAGCTCTATTTTACTAAAGCCTGGCTAGACAGGAAACTTGCACATTATTTAAATGATAAGCATAGAAATGTTAATAAATACCTCAGGTGTCTTTTTAGTAAATGGCAATCATTTGGCATGATACGGAATCCCCCGGTGAAGCCTATGACAGGTGCACATGTCTAAGTTTTTCTCTTAGAAGTGGTCAAATATTGAACCTTTTTGGAATCACTATAAAAGTGTTAAGATTTGGTGTCCTTTGGGTGCGACAGCAGTAAATTATATTTTTGAATTAAAAACCATTCATGGGGAAAAATGACATAACTTCATATTAAATAAATACATGTTTAACAACCAAGATGTAGCTCTCCTATTCTATTTGTATGTTATTTTTGCCTACGTTTTTGCTATGTCACACCACAGACATACACTTACAACATTTGACTGATACTGGAACATTAGGTGTTCTTGTAGCTCCTTTAGTACAGCATCACAATAACAGCACAAAGGTCATATACTACACACATAAGGATTGAATGCACAGACTAAAGGACTTAAACACTTTTTGCATGTAAATAGTACCTTTCTGGCCTGGTGTAAGACACAATGGAGTCCAGCGGAGGGAGGGGGTCAAAACCCATTCCTGGCTGTGTGGTCACTTCCTGTAGGAGGGACAAAAAAAGAAAACACTGTAGCACTAATAACATGCAAAGGTGGGAGAACATACTGTAACTGTCAAAAAAATGTCGTTGTATGCTGTAGAATTAAGATCGGTCTCGTTTATGTAAATAAACATGGGGAAAATTCAACTATACACATACATGAATGTTTTCCCCACAGGTGTTTCTGAAGTCATGCTTGAGCTTCAGCTAATCATCATTAGTGAACATTCAGTGTTGACATGCAGCTTAAAGTCTGTCACTCTATTCAACATAGTAAAAGCCTCATTGGGTTACTTGTTCACAGTACTATATATAGGGTTGGGAACCGAGAACCTGTTCTTATCCGGAACCGGGTCTGTTTTTTAAAAGAACCGGAACCGTGAGCAATTTATAATTTTTGGTTCCAAAAATGGTTCTGGTGCGACGCGTGGCCAAGCGCTGTGAGCGGCCTTGCGCCCCTGTTTCCCATAAAGTATGTTACCAAACAGTAACGCAGCTCCACTTCTTTAATTACTGAATACATTCAATGACTGTACGCACACTCCGCAGATGCACCGCGTCTTTAACTGCCGAACACTTCAGTTTCCATGACTGTGCGCGCACCCCATAGACGCGCCTCGTCTTTGCCGAACACATCGTTGACTCTACGCGCACTACACAGACTTTATGGAATGTGTGTAAACATGGTTACAAGTATGACATTTAACATCTAAAAACAAAATTGTATTTATTTTGTTTAACATTTCATTCATTTAGGGAAATGAGTTGTGTCTTAGCCCTCATTAGACTATTTGGATGTTATTGATAGTGTAAAAACATCAACTTTAAATGTGATTGATGGATTAGCATTACTCAACATTACTTACTTACAGTCAGCAACACTACATTAAATTAATGTTAAATAGTACAAAATATCCAATTTAAATGGAACCAGAATCGGAACTGGGAATTAGAAAAAGTCTGACGATACCCAACCCTAACTATATTTGATAGCATGCATAATAAATGTACGCTTTATTATAACCCCATAAAATATGACTGTTCACTCCAACAAACAATGGCTTAATTTCTTGCAGTGTGTCAAGGAGAGGAGAGCTTTAAAACATGTGACTTCTCACCACCCTCAGTCTAATCTGTCAAAATGACGGATGGCCTTCAGATGTTTTAGTCACTGCTAAAAAACGACAATGAAAGAAAATGTCCAGTAAACGTGACCTTTGTTACAAATACAAATGGAAAATCTGTTTGTAAAGAATATTTTAAGACGGAGATATCGGCTTAATCTCACTGGAAAGCATCATGGCGTGATTTAAAATGACGCCTCTCCCTGAGGTCGGGGTTGATCGAACTGAGAGTTCAGAGGTCCCATGTCTGACTTCGAGTGCCGTTCCAGACATTTATTTCTGGTTTTGAGGTGGGAATATCCGAAGTCCCAGTTGTCTGGAATGTGGCATAAGCGCCCCTCCCTGTAGTATGATGTTATCACTATCACCCATTCAATGACGCTTTGACTCGGAGTGACAAAGTACCGGTTACATGTGAGAAGTGCCGGTGCGCAAGAAAAAGTGAAGGTACGCTAAAGATTCAAATAGAGAAGTACGGGTACTGTGTAATGGTGCGTACCGGCCCACTTCAAGCACTGGTTTTGTGTTATAAATCAGACATCGCTCTTTCTACAGTCTTTCTACAAATAGCCCGTTGCGAATGTTCTCTCTCCTCTGACATCATGAGGGGACACACCCCTAATGCTGACTGGCTTATGAGAGTGTTATGGTGATGACGTGGATCGGTCCTATCCACTTAGTTTTTGCATATACAAAATTGTTGAACACACACACAAAGAACAGACATCTAGCAAATAATCACAATACTGTTTTTAGATGTTTGTTTAGATTTTTCAACAGTTTCTCAGAAATCCCTTACTGCACCTTTAATGACAATCCCTTTTTTCCCCGCTTTCCACACACTACCTCACACCTTATCACAGTCGACCACGCCCACTTTTGGAACTCTTTTCAAATTGGAGGTGTGAAAAAACACTGCTGAAGCAAGGGGGGTTTCATGACACTTTAAGTCTGGTTTGCCCAATTTAGCATCATGTGTGAGTGAATGCGGTGTGAACGAGGTGCATGTCTCACCAGAGGAAGAGTAGCTGTCGCTTCCTTGATTTCAGACATCATCACGTGTCTATGGATGTTTCTGGGAGCACTCTGGTATCTCAGCTTCCTTCTATTAAAAAACAGACCAACAGATGAAAATCAACATTTACAAATTCATACACTGCAAAATGTAGCCAGAGTGTATTCTGGTCTTGGACAACACACTCACAAGCCTTCCAAAGTAAGTTCATTGATTGCCTGATCAAATCTGCTACCATATTGCAGAATTCATCAATTCTAATTTAAATACTTTTTTCCGGGGGTGCACCAGTCCACCTGTAACCAAAGCTGTGTTCACAAGGTACCGACACATAAGGGCTTGTTTACATGGAGGCTAGAAAACTGCGGATTGTGAGAAGATTTTGCTACTGGTCTAGGGGCATATCTACATTTTTAATACTTGCGGGTTACGTGGTGGTCATTTTGAAAACATTACTCAATTTGAATCAAATGTATTTTTTTTAGCACTTTTGACAATTTCGCTTATCAATTGCAAAGATGCTATTCATACATACATGCATACGTACATTACGAAACTTGACTGTAGCTCTCCAAGTGTGTAATAGGTGCTAGTTAGCGCTGTGTATCAAAATTCTCATGGGATCTATGACCAGTAAGCACAAAAGTGACTGCGTCTAAGATTGCAATCAGTTTCTATGTGAAAAGATGGCAGAATTGATAACAAATGCATCAAACCCTTTCAAGAAAAGGAAAGTCATCTGAGGGTTCGTACTTACATCAGTACTTTATAATTTGAATGATTCTATTCGATTAGAACGATTGAGGTTTTAAACAAATTTCATCATGGTAAAATCCATGTTTTGATAACACTTCATAATAAGTGTACATTAATAGTTCATTACAATGACTTCATCAGATTATAGTTACCTAATAGTTGTGTTAATGTAGAGACAACCAACACATTAATATGCTATATACAAATAGTGAGCTCTTCACTCATTGTTACAGTAGTTAACAGATTATTTTGATTTCATTAGCTCATTAGTAAAGACTGTTATCATGTTTTTTAATCCTTTGCTAACAACCTGTTAACTATATCTAGCTAATGTATGTTAAACCAGTATTAAACATGAAAACATGTTAGGAACACACAATGTTCATGGAATTAATGTATAAAAAAGGTAGACTAAAGCACTTACAGTAATTAATGAAAATGTGGCATTTTGCGTGACTCAGCCTCCAGTGAAAATGTCTTGGTTACGGATGTAACCTCAGTTCCCTTTCTGTCTGTCTCTCGACGTTGTGTCGAACCGACAGAATGGGGTTTGTCTTGAGAACCTATCATCTTCTGAGTATTTAGAAAAGGCCAATGAAAATTGGCGAATGAAATTTGCATGCCGGGCTCCTCCCCGGATGTCCGGGTATAAGAGGGAAGCCCTGGCGTGCTCATTCATTCACCTGTTGGTCTGAGGAGCCTAAAGCATCCTCCCCCGACTGCTGGGGTGGGCGGCCAGTGTTGTGGCATGAGGGACACAACGTCTCATTCCCTCCATCAGGGATCAGAGGTTACATCCGTAACCAAGACGTTCCCTTTCTGTCGGTCTCTCGACGTTGTGTCGAACCGACAGAATGGGGTTCCTATGGAAAACGCCACAGCACTGAGCCGTGTCACAATCTCTGCGGAGCGACGTTGACTGGCCTGGGCGAGTCAGACGAAGACGCTAATGCGAAATTATGACCCTCCAGTGGAGAGGAAGGGGGACCCAGAGCTTTACACAAAGTTGGGAAGCCCCTGTCACCGGCCGTCACAGGCGGGGGCCTAGTTCTCTAAATGGCGAGAAGCCACCCGGCACCGTACGGGCCACTGGGTAAGCATTATTCCCCCCTGGGGGAAAAACACTGCAGAGGCCACTACCTACCATAGGGAGGAATTAGTGGAGACACCACATGGTCTCACCAACAGGGGAGAACTCATGGGAGGAATGTGCGGACTGCAGGAGTTAACCGCAAGGTGGGAGTCCACCTGGGGAGGTCATGGGTTGCCAAGGTGGGAACCATTCATGAGGATACATCAGACGGAACAGCCCACGGAGGGGGGGATACCACGTCTGGAGCACTAGGTCCGGTTAGAGCTATGTGGGAGATAACTCAACTGTTCCCCGGCCTAAGGGGGCAGGGCTGCTCTGCCCAGCCTGTCCCCTGGAAGGGTGCTTAGTGATGGATGGAATGCCTGTTCTTTACCCGAGGGGAAAGAAGTGAGGCGGGATCGCCACTGCTCCCCCCGGAGGGGGAAGGGCTTCCGCAGGCGTACGCCCTACCGGCTGCCGGTCCCACACCTTGCCAGGATGCGGGCTGACACCGGTTCCGCGCGTAGGTATTAGAACCTCACGGAGTTGTTGGGCATAGCCCAACCCGCAGCTCTGCAGATGTCTGCCAGAGAGGCGCCCTGAGCCAGTGCCCATGAGGGGTGTGCCTCACTCCCAACGGGCAGGGGCGAATAGAGATCGGTATGCCCTAACGAGGGCATCCACGATCCAGTGCGCCAGCCTCTGTTTGGAGACAGCCCTCCTGCTGACCTCCGAAACAGACAAAGAGCTGCTCAGAGCTTCTGGGCTCTGCGTGCGGTCCAAGTAGAGGCGCCGTGCGCGTACTGGACACAACACGGATAGGTTGGGTCTTCCTCCCCGGTGGGGAGCGCCTGCAGGTTCACCACCTGGTCTCTCGGGAGAGTGGTGGGAACCTTGGGCACGTAGCCGGGGCGGGGTCTCAAGATAACGTGAGAATCCCGGCCCCGAGTTCTAGGCAATCTGTGGACACGGAGGGTGCTTGTAGATCCCCTACCCTCTTGGAGGTGAGCGCCATGCGGAAAGCCGTCTTTATCAAGACTGAGAAAGAGCGGCAACCCCGAGAGGCTCGAAGGGGGCGGGGCCTCTTGAGGCCCGCCACCTAGGTCGCAAGGGGGTACGGAGCGCGGGTAAGGTGGTCACCCTCTCGCTCCCCTTAGGAACCTAATGACCAGGTCGTGCTGTCCCAGAGGCTACCCAGCACTTGGGTCATGATGAGCGGCCGTAGCGGCTACATACATTCCCAGTGTGGAGGGGGAGAGGTTACTCCCCAGTCTCTCTTGAGGACAGGACAGCTCGTACCTGACCGAGCAACTCCGCGGGTCTTCTCGCCGAGAAGAGCACCAGGACGAGAAGATGTCGCCACCTATGGGCGTATAGCCGCCCAGTTGCCGAAGCCCTAGCCTGAGTGACGTCCCAACCAGACCGGGGGTGGGTCACTCAGGATCTCCTCATCCCGTCCAGACATGGAGACCAGGTTCTGCCTGGGATGCCGTAACGTGCCCCTTCCCCTGGGGAAGCAGTTCGCTAGGGGGAGCGGCCAGGGGGGAGTTGTTGTCAGAGCCTTAGGTCCGAGAACCAAGTCCTGGTTAGGCCAAAGGGGACGTAACTAGTACCACTTGATGCTCCTCTTCCCTGGCCTTGCACAGGACCTGTGCAATGAGGCTCACTGGGGGGGAAGCGTACTTCTGCTTGTCCCGTGGCCAGCTTGTGTGCAAGGGCATCCGTGCCAAGGGTTGCCTCGGACAGGGAGTACCAAAGCGGACAATGGGTGGAGTCCGGGGAGGCAACAGGACCACCTGTGCCTGGCCGAACCTCTCCCAAATGAGCCGGCTGCGCGGGGATGGAGTCGCCACTCTCCGCGAGGCGTTGACTGACGAGAGAGCGCATCAGCTGTCTGGTTCAGGACGCCTGGGATGTGTGTGGCTCGCAGGGAACTGATCACCTGCTGACTCCAGAGGAGGAGGCGCCGGGCGAGTCATGTTAGCTGCCGTGAGCAAATCCAATGATATACGCCACAGCAGCTGTGCTGTCCGACCGGACCAGCACGTGCTTGCCCTGCACGAGAGGTAGTAGCCTCCTGAATGCAAGTAGCACAACCAACAACTCTAGGCATTTGAAATGCCAATGCAGGCGGGGGCCCGTCGACCGCCCCGACACTGCTTGCCCGTTGCACACGGCATCCCAACCCCAAGGAGGTCATGGAGACCAGGGGGTTAGGGTGTGTCGGCAGAAAAGCGTGTGACCATACGCCTGCTGCCGGTGTGCCACGCTCTCCAAGGAACTTGACTCTGTAGCCACTGTTGGAACGGTCGTATGTGCATCGACCCTAGGGGGACCACCCCCGCCGAGGATGCCATGTATCCCAGGAGCCTCTAAAATTGTTTCAGGGGGACCGCTGACTGTCTGAAAGCTTCAGGCAGTTCAACACTGATCGGGCGCGCTCTGTAGTCAGTCGCACTGCCTCTGGGAGGCCGGGTGGGTGCGGGCTTCCTCGTCGCGGGTCTCGCGCCCCCCGCAGGGGGTGAGCGGGGCCGCTCATGAGGACAGAGTCGAGTTCCCTACCGAGAAAGAGGATGCTCTGCACCGGGGAGAGCTTGCTCTTCTCAGTTGACCTGTAGCCCCACCGATCTAGGTGCCGGAGCACCAGGTCCCTGTGTGTACAACAGATCTCGAGAGTGTGCCAAAACTTGAGCCAGTCGTCGAGATATTTAGTACCCGCACACCTCCTTCCCTACGGGGAAGGAGGGCGGCTTCCACGACCTTCGTAAAGACTCGTGGAGACAGGGACAGACCGAAGGGGAGGACCCTGTACTGATATGCCCGTCCCTCGAACACGAACCGTCGGAACGGCCGATGTCGAGGGAGGATCGAGACATGAAGTACGCGTCCTTCAGGTCGATTGCCATGAACCAGTCCTGACACCTGACGGACGTCAGGATGCGCTTCTGCGTGATCAACCTGAAAGGCAGCTATAGTGTAGGTGCCTGTTCAGAACACACAGACCCAAGATAGGGCGCAACCCCCCGCCTTTCTTGGGGACAATGAAGTACAGGCTGTAAAACCTGTTGAACATCTCGGCTGGTGAGACGGGCTCGATCACTCCCTTCACCAGAAGGGTGGCGACCTCTGCCCGAAGTACGGGAACATCCTAGCCTCTGACTGAGGTATATTGGATGCCCTGAAACTTGACGGGCGTGAGGCGACTGGATCGCGTAGCCGAGACGGATCGTCTTCCCTAGCCAGCCTGACAGCCTGGGAAGCCGGACAGGCTCCCAGAAATGAGACGGGGACTAAAGGTACGATCTTTTTCATCGTCCCCCCGGGGGGTGGTTCGATGGCTAGCAGTACGGATTCCTTGCCGGGGGAGGTCCCCCGGGGAGGAGATCGGCTCTGCTGTTTTTCCTGCCTGGCGACTGCGCAGCTCAACGCACTGTCTGACTGAGAGTGCTGAGGGCTGGTGTTTATACTCGACATTGCGCTTCGCCATGACGCAACGTCGAGTTTGCCGTTCACCGTCGTGCAGAGGGTGGGAGCGGCTGTGATAACCCAGAGAGAGAGGAAACTCTCCTTTTTTGAGAGTAAGTGGGTGCTAGCCCCCCCGGAGGGCGCCAGCAGATGGAGAGACGGGGCAGGATCCGTCCCTATCCGACTTCCCAGCGATGTGGCTGGGGTCGGCCCAATGGTAGCCTCGATCCCCCTGAGGTCTTCCCATGAGGGCCACTTCACCGCGGCTGCTGATGGGGCGATGGTCTCCTCTTCGCTGTCTCCTCCAGTGGGGGCCACATGAGTGGGGGGCGCCAGAGCTGGAGGGCGTCGAAGAGGACCAGGGCTGCTGGGAAGCAGACAGTGCACGGGTCTCGACGGCCGAGGCGGCCGAGTCGCGGCACAGAGGACTGCTTCTTTACTGTCGAGAACCCTCCGGGGGAGGCCGCGTGCAGGTCTCGCGCCCCCGACGGGCGGGGGTGAGCGGGGCCGCTGCGGCTCGACAGTAACACCAACCAGCCCCCCTTGCGAGACGGGTGCGTCGAGAAAGCGGACCTTCTCGGCATTACTCATCTGCGCAAAGATCGGCCAGAGGAGTTTCTCATGGACCACAAGTGTGGACATCGTCCGACCCAGGGCCCGCATGGTCACCTTGGTCGCCCTTAGAGCGAGGTCAGTGGCGGCGCGGAGTTCCTGCATAAGCGCTGGGTCGGTCTTACAATCGTGGATCTCTCTCAATGCCCTGGCCTGGCAGGAGCCATAGCGTGGAGAGAGGAGACAGCTTGGTCCGCCGCAATGTAAGCTCTCGACACCAGAGATGCCGAGACACCACATGCTTTGGACGGGAGTCTAGGTCGAGCCCCCCCCAGCACGAGTGCACCGCGGCGGCATACTCCACCTGGGGGACAAAGACGTATCCTACAGCTGTCTCAACCCCGAGGGAAGAGAGGGTGACGGAACTTTGTTTGACGTGAAACGTGCCGGAAAGGGGCGTTCCAGGTCTTACTAAGTTCCTCATGCACTTCCGGTAAACACGGCACTGGGGGCGGGCGCGGCTTGGAGCCGCGCTCAAACCCGAGGCGCCATGTAGCCAGCCGCGAGTGCCAGGAAAGGCAGTGCGCTGCAACTCAACACTCACGGCGGCCCGGGAAAGCATGGCTGACATTTCGACGTCCGCTTCTTCCTGGGCTCGACCCCCCGAGGGAGGAAGCCCGTGGAATCGTCGGAGTCGGATGGCAGTACGTCACCCCCCGATGCTGCAAGAGACATCTCATCATCACGCATGGTGTCCGAATACGCGATTGAGGAATAAGACGGCGGACCGTCTCCTGGGGAATGGTCAGACGAGCGAGACGAGGTGTGAACGGCCCGTGAGCCAGTGGCTGGTGGATTATCGCTCACAGTAATCCTCATATCACCCTCGCTGCTTGCCGTAGCGGACGGCAGGGCCGTAGTCCTGCCGCCACGGAACGGGGAGCAAACAAGGTGGTGGCTGAGTCCCGTGGGAACACAGCCACCCATGACGCAACGTCTGAATCATCACCGCCCGCAGTGCGGGCAGGACGTATCCACAACGTCTGCCGCAGCGTACTGGAAGCAGGCATCATGTCCGTCCCCCTCCTCGATGAGTGTGTTGCACCCATGAGAACAGCGGGACATGCCACGCTGGAGAAATTTGCTCTTTTAGAAAGGAAATTTGCTCGAACACCTCCGGAACTGCCGAGACGCCCAGGGGAGAGTCACTGCAGGAAGGGACCGTCCACTGCCCACGTCGTAGATTCCAGCAGAAAAATGATCACCAAAGATCGTAGAGAAGCTCATCAGATGCGTAGGCTCTGAAGAACAAAAGGTGAATGAATGAGCACGCCGGCTTACCTCTTATACCCGGACATCCGGGGAGGAGCCTGGCATGCAAATTTCATTCGCCAATTTTCATTGGCCTTTTCTAAATACTCAGAAGATGATAGGTTCTCAAGACAAACCCCATTCTGTCGGTTCGACACAACGTCGAGAGACAGACAGAAAGGGAACTGGTTTTCCCCAAATAAAACATGTATTGATGATTCTTTTGAAAGGATCAAAATAGACACAAGTGATAGCAAACCAATCAAAGGCTTTGGAAAAAGGCACAACAGGACCCCTTTAAAAAGCTATTTTCCTCCCAATTGCATATACTGTAAACAAGATCATTGAGCGTGTTTCAGATACAAACTAATAATTCGATTTGCAGGTTTCTTCAAAGGTTAGTGTGACCTTTCATTCTATACAGTAGAGATGTAATTATCATCAGCGTTCTCACAGTACAAGCCCGAGTATAATATCAGGAAGGCACAATTATGTATAAACAAAGACAACACAGATAGTAAAATAATGTGTTTCTTACTTGTTTTGGCATTCCTCCACATAAGGGTCATGTGTGTCGACTCTCTTCAACACCTTCTCCACGTTCTCCTCCAACCAAAGCATCAGTCCGGCATCTTTCCACAGACTGTGACAACGGCCCACATACAGAAACACTAACTCTGACAAAGCGGGCGGCTGCCTGAGAGGAGCAGTGAATGAAAAGACAACTGCTTTCTCACAACAGTTTGGCTCAATAAAACAAAATCTGTAACACAGAACCTTTCAAACCCAGAAAGTGTGTGTAAGAGAGTGAAAACTGAAAATTACCCTATTTGACTTTTAGGCCCAAAGAACGCATGAGAGGACACGGCGGCGTCAGGCTGAACCGTGCACAAGTCCAAAAGGGGCATCAGTG
Source organism: Triplophysa rosa (assembly GCF_024868665.1). NCBI lineage: Eukaryota > Metazoa > Chordata > Actinopteri > Cypriniformes > Nemacheilidae > Triplophysa > Triplophysa rosa. The sequence goes on from NC_079901.1 coordinate 2,086,130, forward strand.
CTGTGAAACGAAAAACTCAGATTTACGTACGTCGTCATTATTCTTCATCAGTGTATTGAAGTGTAATGATGACTTGATAGACAAAAGGCAATAAAAGGTTACTTTGGTCACATTCACACTGTCAATTTTTAGATAACATGTGAGAAGCAATTCGTCTGTCCATACTGATGGAAAAAATGGCCGCGACGCGACAATCAATCATAAAACGCAGCCAATCAGAACAGTTGTTCTCTGTTTGATCATCCTATTCTTGTGACTTCAGTGACGCCTCACCAGACGCAATGCTATAATTTCAGATTCTAAACATATATTCAGTGTCTCCTCATCCAGGTTTGCCGATTAATATTCATGAGTTGCAGAACTTGCATTGAATGAGATCGCTGAGTGGGCGTCATTCCTTGAGGTCACAGAAATAATAATAATAATTCATTACATTTATATAGCGCTTTTCTGGGCACTCAAAGCACTTTACATCGAAGGGGGGAATCTCCTCAACCACCACCAATGTGCAGCATCCACCTGGATGATGCGACGGCAGCCATATTGCGCCAGAACGCCCACCACACACCAGCTTATTGGTGGAGAGGAGACAAGAGTTACGAAGCCAATTGGTACATATGGGGCTGAATAGGAGGCCATGATGTATAGAGGCGAATGGGCGAATTTGGCCAGGATGCCGGGGTTACACCCCTACTCTTGTTTGAAGGACATCCTGGGATTTTTAATGCCCACAGAGAGTCAGGACCTCGGTTTAACATCTCATCCTAAGGACTTTGCTTTTTGACGGTATAGTGTCCCCGTCACTATACTGGGGCATTAGGACCCACACAGACCACAGGGTGAGCACCCCCTGCTGGTCTCACTAACATCTCTTCCAGCAGCAACATAGTTTTCCCAGCAGGTCTCCCATCCAGGTACTGACCAGACTCAGCCCTGCTTAGCTTCAGTGGGCAGCCAGTCTTGGGCTATAGGGTGATATGACTGCTGAAAATAGAAATAGTTTCTAAGATAGAGCGCTGTCGCGGCTGGTTAGGACAAAATCTCTGATTAACATGGAACAGATACCTTTTTCGTATGTCGCGTTTGGTTAGGACACAGTGTTAGACTAGGATATTTGTTTTTCTTTGCGGGGCTTCCATGTAAATACAGAAGGGACTCCTGAAAATGTACAGGAGTTCAGTTATAGAATGCGATTGTCACTCCTGTAAATAAGCATTAAGAACTCAAATACCAGACTGACAACTGTATTCTGGTGCTGTGTGAACGTGGCTTTAGTTATTTAGCATATCAGTTGTACCACTGATGTGAAGATGATAGTGCCTAGTTAGACAGATTTTTATAATAATTCTGAAAAATCTCAGACATCCCACTGACTATCACTATCAATAGCTAAAAATCCAACATTCTCCAAATTGAATTAAAGAGATTACAGAAAAAAAACTCTTTAAATAACCATGTTAATCAACATTCCAGATGCTGTGCAACGAGATCAAACCGCTGGTTAGTCCAGTCATTCGGCAAAGTCACATGGACTTCTGCTGCACATCAGTAAATGTGTTTCCTTTTATCCGATAAAAAAAGGTATCTGACTCAACTGTGCACCATTATTGTATGCACATTTTTAGAATTTATGTGCATCTTGACTTTCCATCCATCTTTTTTAATGCGATATCCCATAAGGTGTATAAAACTAGGTGGACGGAAACATAGCTAATGATGTCTTCACTCTAAAAAATTATGTCACAATGTCAAAATTCATTCTTAATAAGCACCACTTAATGTGCAGGTGGGAATTAGCTGCCTACTTTGGGCCTTCGGTCAAAATATATCTGAACTATTTTAAGACAGCTGCCACTAACAAGCTAATGAGAAACAGCACAGCTAATGTTCTATAAACCTTTTCCAGCAACACAAGACACTGACGCTTTTTTCTGTCAGTTGAGATGTATTCTGCATGTGAATTATCACTGCGTTTATTTTCTCAGTGCCTGATGCCACAAATATTGCCGGCAACAAATAAACCCATAAAACTCACCTCCGGGAAACATAATAAGAGCATTTTGCAGAAGTACATCAGCTTTCTGCCTCAGCTGTTGGCTCTCCTCAGGTGAAATGTCATCCTGTTGGCTGAGGTGATAGTGGGAAAGAGCCACGGAAAAGGCAAAGTTTGGCAGCTGGGACAGATTTCGATGGACCTGAATTAACACAAACATATTTATGTCTGGATGAACAAAACATGACGCTTTAACAAAGCCACACATTATTTATTTATCAATTCAATGCATTTATAATCATCTTCAGAGGATAGTTTTATTATATGGCAACTACAACTAGTGGATAGATAAAATGTGCATAGAGTGTAAAAATGGCTCGAAGACGACAATTTACGACAATAATTCTTTATGTGTCGTGCACAAGGCACAATGGCATACTATATGATGCTTTCTGAAGAGTAATCTTTTTATCTTTTATGATGTACTGTATGTGATGTCATTAAGAAATGCGGAGGTAACTAGCATGCCTGCAAACTCGCCGCTTTCGGGGAAAATCGCAGTTTTTATTCCAAATATGGCATTCTTGTGAATCGTATAGATCCGAAGAGTTTTAACCCAGAGTGGGGGGGGGTCTTTGATTATTTATAAAATGTATGTCCTCGGGTGCCATATTTTGAACATTCAATACACAGATATAGGCAACATCATAGCATCAGGCGCGGATGCGGTAGGAAAAGCGCGTTCTAAACGTCATTTTTGCACACATGAAAAGCATTGCTGAAAGGGACGAACGCAAGGTGTCGTCTCAGATAAAGAGAAAATGGCGTTGATATTTATTATTCAGTTCGCCCGTGTGATCGAAGCGGCTATGTTATGAGATACAGTTGCCAATCTGCCTTTCGAATTTCCACTTCTAGACCTCTGCACTTCTAATGGTGGATTCACAGAAACGCGGCAGTCGCGTTTTTCCAGTTCATTTTCAAATGGAAACATGCGGTAAGCAGCAAAACGCGTGCCGCTTCATTGGCAGAGGCGGTGCGCAAGCGGTGCTCGTGCATCCAAAATCCTGCAACTTCCACGGGCACGACTCTTTGCTGCAGACGCAGCTGAAGATAAAAACATTTTATCTTCTTCGAATATTTTATATTCTCCTTCGGTTTTTATATTCTTCTTCGGCTCTTGTCTTGGTTACACAAGCAACACACCCGTGGGTACTGATGACTAGTGGTCATTGGCTGTCGACACAGACAACAACGCAGAATTATAAACAAAAACGATGCGTTGCCTACGGCGTAGGGCAGGGGTCGGCAACAGGCGATAATACAGCAATAATATCTGGCCCGCGCCAGCAGCATTATTTTCATTATTTTGCCCGCAGCTGGTTCTGAAATAGATCTGTCACAATCACGTCTTTAGTGAATTTGCCTTAAAAAAAAAGTACGAGAACGTTTTTGCAGCAATGTTTTATTTTTAAATGAATTGAGAGCTTTTCATTTGAAAAGTTCTGAACGATTCTAAGGAGTCTGTCGATCGCTAGACACACTTCTAAAATAGCCGTCATGAAATATCAGAATCAGAAAGAGCTTTATTGCCAAGTATGTTTGGGGTATGAAAAAACTAACAGTGAAGCATTGAAACGTTTGCTTATAACACGGGGCCTCAGCACCAGAGCATGTGAGCATAGCGTTAATATTTCTTGCGGAAACGGAGAGCGCCTTTCTGAAAATTCCTCTCCGCTCGCAAAATAAGCTCGCTCAGCCCTCTTGGTGATTTACTTTTTTTGCTGCTGGATTATTGTCCCATGTACACCGCATGAGCCTGTAGCCTGAATAATAGCACAACGGTAACGGCATGCGCGTCAACTACAAACACCTCGTCCATTTGCGGGGGTGCGCGGGCGACAAGAGGTTTGATACAGACTCATTTCAGTAAAAAAAAAAAACATTATAACATTTATATTTATTTCTCTTAAGAAAACCCAATGCAACGGTTGCTTTTCTGAAATAAAACCTGAATAAACCTCGATGTCATGCGGCCGAGGCCGACAAGTGTGATCTCCAGAGGACGCGTATGCAGCCATCGAAGACGCAGCTACTTTGTCCAAGTTTCTTAAAGTATATTCTAAAATGCTGTAACGCTCGAGGTTTGACGTTTTAAGACAGCATTTCCCCATGTTTTGGTCTATTTTCTTTAGAGCCTGTTTGTTTTATTAACCCCAGTAATAATAAAGCTGTTCATAGTGCATTTCATCTTATGTGCGTTTATTTTGAATGTTGCACTAAGGCAGCTATATGGTCACGGACATAAAGTAACAAAAATCAAATTTACTTTATCAGTTATTATAGTTATTTTAGGCACTCTTTAAATAAAACATGACTAAAAATATTGGCTGTAATGTCACAGAATGTCAGACTGAAACATAACTGCTCTTTTTCAGACTACTACTTAAACTGAGACATTTATTCAAGAAGTTTATTATTAACTGAAAACAATTAGGCTTTTGTAAGCAATGAGCGGGATTTGGTTTACCGGTGAGCATAAGCTTAATGTGAGTGGAGCGTTTGCTTGGTCCGTGAGCAACTGAGCTAAGTCGCACCAACACGCGAACAATAACAAAGCAAATTCAGCTTCCCTTTTTTTTTGAAGGTGCCATGCTTCGTCTCGAAGTGCCGTCTAATATTATATTCTTTGCAAACAGCGACAACTTCGTTGCAGATAAGTCACACCGGCATTACATTCACAAAACTAGGTATTATGAATGCATAGTTGTCTTTCCATTCCTCTTTGTATGCCCTATTTTCGCTGTCAACTTTCCTCATTAGACTCTTTGATAGTGCCATTTTCTCTCACCATCCATCTAGCTAGCTTAAATGTTAACATCACTCTGCACACGACGTAATAGCGTACCCCCAACAGGCAAAAAAAATGCAGTTTAGTAAAATGTGAAAAATATAGGCTACGTTAAATAATTATATAACTATTATGTAATTATATATAATTATATAATAACTATATTTTTAAAAGTAGGCTATTGTAGTTACATTTTTCATCAATTAATTTTTTTAATTATCCTTTGACTATGTTCCGGTCCGCTATGGAATTCCAGACCTGACTTAATTAAAAATAAATAAATACAAAAATAAATCCATGAAGAAATGTAAAAAAGCAAAAATTAATGAGTATTTATACTTTTATTTCCTTATTTTATGGGTAATTATATATTTTTTCACTTGGAAAAAATACACTTGGAAGAATACACTTGGACATGGAAGCACGTGAAATTATCCACTAGTAATCACATTTATTGTAAATGCGCTGGATGGAGCTGATAAGTGCTTGAGTTGTTTGTCGATGAGACTCGCACAAACCAGCTCACATCGCCGAGAGAAACCAGTGCATTTCACTGAAGTCTACGCAAGCATTATGATCAATGCGTTTGAAACGCGTCTGCAATACAGTTTACATTCGCGTTTCCTAACTTTGCAGTGCATAACACGTGGCATTTCGAATGCTTAAATTATAACGCATATTTCCATAGGCGTAATTTGCGGGTGGACGGGTGGGTCATGTCCCCACCACTTTTTGCCAAAGTCAATTTTGTCCCCACCACTTATTGGAAGAAATAAAAAATACGGAGTGTCTATTTACCGTTGCTTTGTAAGCAGAGGCAATTTCTAACAACTCCGCCCATCAGTTTCAGATTGGAATAGACAAAATGTAAGAAAGGCACACGAAAATCAACTTCTCCAGTGGCGTAGAGCGTAAAGCATGTCTTAGGGCTGCACGATTTGCAGAAAAAATCTAATTGCAGTTTTTCTCAACAAAATTGCGATTTAAAATGCGATTTACTATTATTAAAAAAACAAGCTACAGATTTGTTGTGGAGGTTTTAACAGCATCAAAGAAAGACCAAGAATAGTCACAAACTACTCTAACACTGTGCCACTGTTTATTTAAAACACCTTAACACTGTTTCAATTTAGAAAAATGTTGTCATAATGCAGACATCTTGACAAATCAGGAAAATAACTACAGTATTTTTAATGAAGTATTTTTAAACAATTCAGTAAAACACTGACCATAACCTACATTAAGGTCGATGCTAGCAAAAGTTTTTGTAAACATCATGACAAATTAAGAAAATAACAAAAATAACTTTTGAACAAAGTTAAATTAACAAATACGAAATTAAATCTTAAACTTTTAAGAGCCTAAACACAGTTTAAATAATTCTACATGAGTAAAACACTTACCATAACCAACATTAAGTTTGAAACAATGAAGTTTTTCTCATTTAAAGTGCAAACTACATTACCAATTTTAAGGTCATAAAGCTGAAGAAAACCTTCACATTTCATTGTGTTACATTTTCACATTGTTCAGGGTAATGTTTAAAGATTTTTTGACAAAAACAGCAGCATATCCACTCTCTCTGGTTTGAGGCATGCTCGTTGACATGTTACTATATTGCCTGCTGCACTGAAGAGTCTTTCTGACGGTGTGCTAGTGGCGGGAACACACAGGTATCGACAAGCCAACCTGCTCAACCTGGGAAAGTTAACCTGGTGCTGTTTCCACCAGCCCAGGGGATTCTCTTCTCCATCAATTGCTGGTGCAGTTAAGTAGCTGTTCAGCTCTGCTTCCACCACATGATGAAAATGAGGAGGTTCAACTTCTTCTGAAGACACAGAGGAAATCTTGAAATAGCTTCCAAGTGTCTTTGCTTTCGCAGATGAGGATGCTGCTAAGTCATGTGACTCTGTGAGATGTGATCTTTTCTCTAGGTTTTAACATTTTCAAAACAGAAATTATTGCTCAACAAATTTATTCATAAAAGTGTCATTTTCTTACCTTTCTTGCAGCAGCTTCCATTTCTGTCATCAGTCTTTCTTTTATGGCTGGTATGTTATCTTGACTGATATAGTTCATTTTAAAGCGAGGATCTAAGAATGATGTAACATCCAGAAGTTCTTGAGTGGCTGAGTCATCATATTTTTCCTTGAGGTATTGAAGGACTCTGTCTTTGATTGCCCTTGTGAGATCAGTGTCATCCTGATCTTCAGCGAGAGTCTTTGTCCTCAAAAGGTGAAGGACAGGCTTAAGATAGGAGACACTAACATATTCCTCTCCAGAAAGCACATCTGTAAACTCCTGAAGTGGATGCAGAGCTTTGTGGATGGATTCTAACACCTCTATGTCTTGCCATGTCTGTGTAAGATGCCTTGTTTTCTTGTCTGCAGACAGCACATGATTCAAAGCTTTACACTGCTCCAGATCCCTTGCAATCATTTTTTCTTTTGTCCCCTATCTCGTTGGGCACTCCTTAATCAATGAGTGCTCAGTTAGATTCAACTCTTTTTGGGCTGCAGCCAATGCCATTCTTTTTTTCCAGCTGTAGGAGAATTGACTGACCAGCTTCTTGCAAACGCCTACTGCTCGCTGAACCCTGTCATCTTTCAGTGCATTTTCTGAAAATAAAGCATTATAAAATATTAGCATGCAATTAAAATGCAATTATCTTAACATTAGTTCATATCTAAGATAGAAATGAACCTACAATGAAACAATGATCAATATTTCTATAGTATTGATTTTTAAGTTAATGTTAACTTATACACATAATTCACATTTGTTCATAATACAGTCATTTTTATTAAATACCCAACATTAAGTTTTTTTGTTTCACAAATGTTTCCAATATATTTTATTGCTTTTAAAAAATAAATGACACTGTGCGATTATGCATTGTATATGGATAATTTATGATTATAGAATGTATGAACACTTACCGATAGCAAGATGGAGTCTGTGACCAAAGCACTGAAGTCTTGTCCATCCATTTATTTCCATTGCCCTTATCATGTTAGCCGCGTTGTCAGTAGTGATGCACGATTGGCCTTCTTCTTTCAGACCCCAGGCAGCCAAAGCATCTTTTAAAGCAGAAGCAATGTTCTCTCCCGTATGATCAATGGGGAAGTACGACGTTTGTAAACAATGACTCTTTAATTCAAAATCCTCACTTATGAAATGCACAGTGAGACTTTGATATGGTTCAGTGGTCCTACTGGACCACATGTCAGTCGTCGTCGCGTAATATCCCACCTCTTTCAGCTCAGCTTCAACCTTCTTCCGAGTCGTATCGTACAGTTTTTGTATGGATTGAGTAAAAAACACACGAGAGGGAATGCGATATCTTTTATCGAGCGTTAGGATAAGATTCCTGAATCCGTCTTTTGTGATAGCGTTAATTGGTACCATATCTTTAGCCAGGTATCTTGTTATAGCGTCAGATATTTCGTTGTACCTTCGTGAAGACTTGTCATAAGATGTACCACTTTCTAACTCTTGAGTAATTGAAGTTTGCTTCGATCGCGGTGGTTGCAACAAAGTTTGTTCATCATTGGACTTTGTGCCCATGCATTCATCATACAGTTGTCTGTGGTACTTTCGCAGGTGTTGATATAGGTTGGTCGCGTTGCCTCGCGAGGTCAACACAGACGTTCGGCATGTTTTACACAGTACTTGCCTCTGAAGTATATCGGAACGTTGAAATCCAAAATGATTCCAGACGTATGCGGTGCTTTTTTTTAGGTACCAAGTCATCTACAGGCTCTTCTGCAGACACACTTTGTTGTGAAGTTGAACTGCTGCTCCCGATGGCGCTCATCTTTTCCAAATGACGTTCGTTGCATATCAGCGGCGCAGTGTTAAAATGCCCCCTACTGGTTAAACTCTGCGTCAAGCGTAAAATGCGCAGTACCAAACTTTCAACGACTACGTGTATGCGTGTTATTTCTATATTTGTATTTGATGGTCTTAATCGAAATAATCGCATGCCTTGCGATTAGAAAATCGCATTCTTTCAAATCGCGATTTCGATTTACAAACGATTAATCGTGCAGCCCTAGCATGTGTTACCTACTTCATGTCGTCGTGGGTTTGGGACTGCTGTCTGCTGAACTTTTTCCCTATCACATATCAGATTGTAAAGGTATTTATTTGTAATAAACGATGAAAATATTTGAAAATGGCTGTTCAAGTCATACATGTACCAAACATTTTGCGCTTAATTGCACTTTGATGCTATATATTCGTCCTTATTGTTCTTGACATGCCGTTGCTATCGTCTATTGCAAGATTAATTACATTTTGATATTTGATAAAAAAAACTCCAATAAATGGAAAAAGTCACAACTTTGTAGTTTCATGAGTTCAAAACAAAATTTAGAAAGTTTGTTGTATATTTGTAGCCTATCTGGCAATGCTTGTGTAATAAGTGAAAATAAGATTTTTTAAAGATATTATTTTTCCATCTGTTTCCCCTGTATAACTTACTTACTTATACAGTAAGTAAGTTACTTACATAACTAACTTACTTTTCCCCTGTATAACTTACTCGATGTGGCGCGTTCAAATTACACTTATGGAAATATGTGTTATAATTTAAGCATTCGAAATGCCACGTGTTATGCATTGCAAAGTTAGGAAACGCGAATGTAAACTGTATTTGCAGACGCGTTTCAAACGCATTGATCATAATGCTTGCGTAGACTTCAGTGAAATGCGCTGGTTTCTCTCGGCGTTCTGAGCTGGTTTGTGCGAGTCTCATCGACAAACAATTTATCAGCTCCATCCAGCGCATTTACATTAAATGTGATTACTAGTGGATAATTTCACGCGCTTCCATGTCCAAGTGTATTCTTCCAAGTGTCTCATAGCAGACCTGTTGTTGTGCAGTTTCTGTTCATGTGTGCAAAGACATTTTAGAAATCTCGACCGAATAATGTTTTACGGCAATGTCCCTAATAAAGAGTATGTAGGCTATGTGTGGTAACCCTATCTACATACAGTTAGGGTGATATTAAATGACTAGATTGCCTTCTCTATGCAACTTCGTCCACCTCGTTTCATTTGGTCACACCACAAGGTGTCCCTGTGGCCTCAAAGCTTCAGCACCGCCGCTCTGAGATCGATTGCTAATGTCTGAGGTGAAACACGCCCCCACTCATTAGCATACAGACAAAGAAATACATAAATAAATAAATGTAGAAATAAATAAATGTAAAAATAAATAAATGTAGGAATAAATACATATATACATGAATAAATGTATAAATAAATAAAAGTGGAAATAAATAAATGCATAAATAAATAAATGAAAAAATAAATAAGCGTGAAAAAATATATAATTACCCATAAATAAGGAAATAAAAGTATAAATACTCATTTATTTTTGCTTTTTTACATTTCTTCATGGATTTATTTTTGTATTTATTTATTTTTAATTAAGTCAGGTCTGGAATTCCATAGTCCGCCATCTAGCAGCGAATTTGTTTTTTTTTGGCCCAATGGCAAACTTACTTGCCGACCCCTGGCATAGGGGCTACGGAAAATCGTCCTTAAAGCCCATGTGCCCCTTATGCTCTTAATGCAGCCCTACACTAAAGTCTTCAAACTTGCTCTACAACAGCAGAATGCTTTTGTAGCCTGTGCCACACTAAAAAAAATTCTGTGATTTTATGTGAAACAATTTACACTCAAAAAATGTAGTACATTTTAAATCTGTGAAATCAACAAAATATACTGTTGAAATTGAGTAAAAAAAAGCAAATCTGAGTAACTCAAATATTTCTATTAGAATTCAGCAAAAATATTAAGTGTATATTAAAAATATAATTTGTTACTTAAATATATTTTAGAGAAATTAAGTGTTGGATTTTTTATACATTTTTTATGTCCCACAAATATTTTTTTTACACCTTTACATGGGTTTTTAGCCCTTTTGGGGTCTTTTAAGGATGGACTACAAGAAGCCGGGCTCATACTACAGGATTCTCGGCCAGATTTTACCCCGATTTTCCCTTCCCGAGAATCTTTGAAAAAATCGTGTATATGACCTTGTTTAGGTCCGATGTTCAGTCAAGATTATCGCATAATGTGAGGTATTCACAGATCAAATCTTACACCTCCCAATTTGTTTTGAGAAAAATCAGGGCGGCCCCAATCATATCAAATATTTAGGATTTTAAATCGGGGTGAAGTACGTCCTACAAGGCATATGTCCGAAAATTGTCATTTGGTCAGAACAAAAGCAGATATATTACTGGATCATATAAAATGTAAATGTTTTAAAATAAATCATGTTACTTGACATCTATTAATCATTATTAAACGCTTGGGGTAAGAAAAAAAGACAGTTTTGAATGCTGATTGTTTATGTACTTACTCAATAAATTATAGATTTAATACTTGAATAATTAAATTATAACACTGACAACTTTGGAAATAGCATGAAGCCAATGAAAGTATCTATTTGTTCATCCTACATACATAAGCACCAAAAAAAACAACAACAACCCTTCAATGACAAATTAAATGAGTTGAGTAAGGATGTGTCTTTACCTCCCATTCCTCATTGAGTCGGATGAAAGTGGTGTACTCGCGACAGCGCAAACACAGAAAGTCAAAGTGTAGCAGCATACAGAGGGGGTCATTATCTGGATCCAGACTGCAAATACATTAAAAAAACCCATAAATAAACTAACTAAAAATGTATGACAAATAAAAATTCATACTATGAGTCATTAGATATATTTTGGTTACTTGTGTATCCCTAATATTCCATTTATTTGCTATTATCTATCTACTATAAGTACTTATTTAAGGTTAAGGTTATAGTCATTGGATCTTTGGCATTTTGTCTTATTAATAATGCATTAGATGTGGAAGTGTGGTACCTCAAGATCAGTTTGCAGTACTCCAGGGCTGTGCGAGGACAACCTCTCTTCTCCAGAAACATCACATGCTTAAAAAGAGCCAAATAAAATGCCCTGCAGATACAGACAAGAGTGAGGAAAACAGAAAAAATATGCTTTCGTTCTTGATACATGCTTTTGGAAGGTTATTCAAGGATTGTACCACCATGTTCAAAAACCAATGGTAATAACAGTGTAGCTACTTATTTGTCAGGGCTATCAAACAGATTGCGCTTCCCTGTTTTTATAGACATGATAACAATGCTGTGTCTGTTCTAAAACCTTGTGACCTGACTCCAAATGCACCATTCAATGCACCCTATTGAGTTCAGAAGATCGCAGAGGAAACAAGAAACATGTCATAAAAACAAGCAATTCATAATGAACGGTATATAAAATATGTTTATTCTACTAATACTATGTTTTTGTATTTTACTATATTTTGTATCATTGGACTTTAAGTTTGGATTTGGACTAGTTCCATAGTCTTTTGTGGTCTCTTAAGCTGTGCCCTAATTGGTCTTCAATTGCATTTAATAAACAATGTATTTATGCATCTAGACGTGGTTAAGACAACCTAAATATCCAACCGAGAATCAGAATGGGGAAGAAGGGGATTTAAAGGTCCGGTGTGTAGTTTTTTGGAGGATCTATTGACAGAAATGCAATATAATATACATAACTACGTGTTCAGAGGTGTATGAAGACCTCTGATAATGAAGCGTTGTGGTTTTTATTACCTTAGAATGAGCTATTTTTATCTACATACACCACGGGTCCCCTTACATGGAATTCACCGTGTTGTTTCTACAGTAGCCCTAAACGGACAACCTGCTATACCGAGCGCGTTTCGTAAAAAAGGAAGGAAGCAAAAACATGACGACATCTTAGTTCTGCGGAGCCACCGTAGTGCTTCGAAAGGGAGGGGTGGAGTGAGCCGATGGTTGCAGTTCGCAACATCACTGCTAGATGACGCTAAAATCTCCATATTGTTCCTTTAAGTGACTTTCACCGCGGCACTGTAGTTGCAGGGATGCAAACAGATAAGGGGTAAAACGTTGAGAACATTGCACTGGTCAGGGATATTCTATTCACTATTTTTTATATTAAGATATTTATATAAGATATTTGGCATTATGCTCATTTGTACATGCAAATTACATCTTTAAGGTGTTTTATATATTTTTGTATTACCTTATATCTCTAAAACTGCAACTTTCGTTGATGAAAGTGACTCTCTATACATGCAGAGCTCAACTCTAAAGCATTTTTGGTTCATTCTGGTTCAGATTATCAGTATTTCAATAAACAGTCAATAATAAAATAAGAACAAATTACAAGCAATAGCACAAATAAATACAATCAGGGCAGGAATTAAAGGACTGCAGGCCCCTGGGCTTGAGTTTGTTTAGGCCCTACTACACTTGAGCATAATTTTACAATAGAGAAAAAACCTAGCCTAGTCTAAGTTCAGTTGAGATATTAAATAGTTATACATTGATGGATAGGCTCTATCATTTGAGAGAAGATACAAACCCTGAAAAAATGACAGAGCAACAAAACCAGAGATAAACAGTTTTGTCCGATCTGTGTTTTCTTATATTCTTAAACTTAATCAATAAATTCAATCAGAGCAAAAAGACCCAGTATGGCTATATATCCAATCAAATAAAATCAGCTCAACAAAATCCCTCTTTGGATTTACACATCCTGATTAAGCCAGCTCAGACGTGGCATGAATTGATTTACACATCAATTATAACGGCATACATTATGGGGATTAATGTTTTAAATATAACTGTTTTAATGTAAATATATTAACTGATTTTAAAAAAATTAATAATTGGCTACTTTTTAAATGGGAAACTAAAACCGGCAGCAGGTGGCGGCACTGTATTTATGAGTCTAATTCCACATTCATCTGATTCGTTCAACATGATATGTTATTTAATTTTGCCAACACCATGGGTAGCCTAAGTAAATCATTCAAACACGCAAATGTTTTGAGAAACAAAACACGTTGCTATACTGAACAAAATTATAAACGCAACACTTTTGTTTTTGCCCCCATTTTTCATGAGCTGAACTCAAAGATCCAAGACTTTTTCCATGTACACAAAAGGCCTATTTCTCTCAAATATTGTTCACAAATCTGTCTAAATCTGTGTTAGTGAGTATTTCTCCTTTGCTGAGATAATCCATCCACTTTACAGGTTTGTCATATCAAGATGCTGATTAGACAGCATGATTATTGCACAGGTGTGCCTTAGGCTGGCCACAATAAAAGGCCACTCTAAAATGTGCAGTTTTACTGTATTGGGGGGGGTCTGGGGGTCCGAAAACCAGTTAGTATCTGGTGTGACCACCATTTGCCTCACGCAGTGCAACACATCTCCTTCGCATAGAGTTGATCAGGTTGTTGATTGTAGCATGTGGAATGTTGGTCCACTCATCTTCAATGGCTGGATTAGGGTTATGGCTCACCCACACGACGCCATACACGCTGTCTGCCATCTGCCCTGTACAGTGAAAACCGGAATTCATCCGTGAAGACACAATCTGAAGCACAATCTCTTTCAAAATCTTGAGCTGAAATATTGAAATTGGTTAATTTGGCGTGGGGCACTGGGCCCATGGTGGGCCAAGCTTCTGATTCCGTGGAGTCTGGAGGAGAGCAAATGAAACCTTGCACGTGCGAAATGTATAATAAAATATTAACTCCTGCGCGCATCAAAATTTCCCGATATTTTTTATCTCAAAAAGGTGAGCTTTTACCTAAAGGTGAGAAGTATGCACCTATGTAGTTGGTACCAGACGGTCTGGTCTGAGTATCTCAAAATAGTAAAAAGGATCCATCCTGTCTTGTATCAATGGTTTAGGCTGGCGGTGGTGGTGAAATGGTGTGGGGGATGTTTTCTTGGCACACTTTAGGCCCCTTAGTGCCAATTGGGCATCGTTTAAATGCCACGGCCTACCTGAGCATTGTTTCTGACCATGTCCATCCCTTTATGACCACCATGTACCCATCCTCTAATGGCTACTTCCAGCAGGATAATGCACCGTGTCACAAAGCTCAAATCATCTCAAACTGGTTTCTTGAACATGATGATGAGTTCACTGTCCTCTAATAGCCTCCACAGTCACCAGACCTCAATCCAATAGAGCATCTTTGGGATTTGGTGGAACGTGAGTTTTCAATAATGGATGTGCAGCCGACAAATCTGCAGCAACTACGTCATGCTATCATGTCAATATGGACCAAAATCTCAGACTTGTTGAATCTATGCCACAAAGAGGGCAGTTCTGAAGTCAAAAGGGTGTCCAACCTGGTACTAGTAAGGTGTACCTAACAAAGTGTATGTAAAACACAATAATGAATTAATGATGGTAATGAATAACATAATGTACTGTATAATATTTAAATACTGACAAGGAACTTTTTTGCTGATTACATACTTTTATTTAACTAAAGTTTTGAATGTATATTTAGAAATTTCCAGCCATTACAGCCGCACAATGAATCTGTGGATAGTCAAGGCTGTGAAGAATCCATTCATTCCATACTTCTCAGTCCGCGGAAGACGCCTTTTGAGGATGAATTTGCAGCAGCCTTCGAATTGTGACCAGATTTCAATTTTGCTGCTGTGACGCAACTGTCTTGAAAAGCAGCCTTCGAAGGACGCAGCCCTCAAATTAAGACACAGCTATTGTTTATTGGTTCCCAATGTTTGTCTGCCCAGACGTTTCTGGTCTGCTTGTTATCCCCGATTAGTTTGTCTATTTTAACCCCAGTGTTTCTTGTGTTGGTGGTACGGTATTGTATCAATGTACCGATCTCCTCTCTTCATGTTCTTGGTCTCCCAGTTGGATTATTGTGCATTTCTTCCCATTAATTAAACAATGTGCTGCATTTGGATCCAGCTCTCCTTGGCGCATCATTACAGAATACCAGACTTTGCAATAGATCCAGCAGCAGCATGGTCACCGACAATGTGTCTTCTTATGCTCCGTCACGGCTCCCGCTCCCCTGAGGACTACACCCAGGACTTTTTAGATCTAATTCCAGACACCCATTTTCAAGATAAGTCACTTATCTTGCCTAGTATGACCCAAAGGGAGATTTGTGAACATTGCGGATGCTCCTTCTTTGTGGGGTATAAGGCAGCAAGCTCCATTGGCCATGGAGCATGGCCTAACATGGCCTCCAGCCAGCATGGCCACAACACCAGTGATCCCAAGTCTAGTGGTCCCAGGTCTGGTGGTCCCGTAAGTGCCTAGTCCAGAGGTTGTAGAGTTCAAGTTTAAGTTCGAGTTGCAACCATTGTCGGTGCTGCCTGTGGTGGCTGCTGCCTTTTTTTGCGTTTGGGCTGCGCACTGTTCTTCTGTTCCTCAGGAGACGGCAAAAGCCACTTTAGCCCACGAGTCTATTCCAGAGCTTCCTGCCACGACAAAGATGGCCACTCCTGAGTTCCCTGTGCTCCCTGGGCCTCAGCCAAGATGGTTGCTCTGGACTTTCCTGTGCACTGGTTTTCATCACCACCGGCTACTCCCGGGTTTCCAGCTCTACCCTGGTTTTAGACAGTATCTACTTTTGAGTCGTGGAAAATCTTCTGATAGGTCTAAGTTACTGCTAACAGCAACAAAGAGAACCAGTTTCTATCAGAGCCTCAACTTTTTTGTGTTGGGCACAGTGACTGTCAAAGAGCGTTGTTAATTAATATACTAATTACATGTTATGGAAAAGACTTCTTCGGCAAAACATTGTGATGAAAATGTATAAAAATAAAGTACCTAATGATTGACATAAATGGGTGGCACTGTCTGCTTTATATGGTTATGCACATTTATTACCAAAGAGTGTCTCTAATGTGACCTGAATTTAATGCTGCCTCAACCTACGTAGGAAGGAGACAGCTTACTAGGTTTAAGAACAGTCCCACTATCTTTTATTGTGCGCTGGGGATGACTGTGATGTGTTGTCACCTGTTTTCTGGTCTGCGATAGTCTAGTCGACAAATGCCAGATGTCAGGCTGAACACAGGGTGGAATGCACACTCAAAACAATATAAAGCCTTTTCTGCAGAAACAACCAAACAAGCAAAATATTAGTATAACTTTTTGGTCATTGCAGGAAAATAAAACGCAATCAAACAGACACTTAAACCCCCTAAGGAGGACACTATTTTGCATTACAACTTAAAATTTTACATTTCATTTGTAGTAACAAGCAATGTGACTGCTCCTGAATAGCACGTTTTAAAGTTACATATCTTTTACTAGACAAAATTTGCTATGACAAATGTTACACATTTGAAAAGTGAATGATCAGCTTTGATAGGTTATTACTATAAGATTAAAACGAGCCGACACTCAAACCAGGGACTTCCCTGGTGTGAGGAGACAATAATGTTGACTTGAGTACTACACTCAGTGTTGTCTCACCGATGAGGTCTCTGGCAGTCTCCTGATCATCCTGCAAGTGACATACATCTGAGAGCTGCAGGAGTGAATCAATATGATACGGGTTGAGCTGCAAGAGGACCTGAACGAACACAGAACGAAGACAGAAACGGTCACATAAAACGTTGTCAATCGTCAATATGCATGAATACAACAAAAAAAGTCCAACAATTACCACAATGTTATTTGGGTCCATGGACTCCACCGCATCAAAAAACTTAAACTGGACTTGCTGGTAGTCACGATTATGTTCAAAGGTGAAATGCTGGAGTCCGTCTTTAGACTCGACTAGACTCATTGAAATACCTGGAAAAACAGAGATGAGAAAGAACGCCCCACAAGTAAGTAATGTATTTCACATTTACATAGAACTTGACCAACTCTTGAGGTTTTCAAACCAGGTCTCAAAATCTCATATACCTGTACATACATTATTTTGTATGTATAAATTAGGAACACTTACCTAAAATGTTTCTTATGATCTTAAAGAGTAAATAGTTTGTTATTTTTAAGGTCCTACTTTGGTTTATGGAGTGTCCAACAACAGGTTTACGTACATACACAGTGTAAAAACACTTCCATTTTCTAATAATAGGTTATTATTACCTTACTTCTTGAGTGACTCTCAAATGATTCGTTCGGCGATTCATCTGTCTAATCCCTCCCTCCTTTCTGTCAGCCTACTCTGATCTGATTGTTCAGATGGTCTAGTCTGCTGTGATTGTTCTACCACGGGCAGTGTCGCAAATGGAACCTACAGATTTACACAGCATACACAGCGTACAGCATTACACAAGAGTGATGCAAATCTGTCCCGGAACTGAAATAAGAATGACAGTTCGTGTGATTCAGAGTTGACTCCTTTTTTCCCAAGCCAATAACTTTGTTATTCGTTCACTTTCGGCTTTACAACTTGACAGACAGCTTACATTCACACACAGCAACATTACACACTGCATGAAATGTCATTTTAAGGACACAAAAATTATCTATTCCTTCAAATTATTTTAGTAAAATTACTTTTGCATGACTTTATGCATAACTTTGACAGAATGATAAAGCAAAGCAGTAAATTAATTTTGTTTATTTTGTGAATTTTCTTTTGTCATTACATATTTATCAAAGTTACATTTGTGGAATTCTATTGTTTTTATGATTTTCCCATTATTCTAAAATGTGAAAAAATGTATAAGGAACGCAAATGATCGTAAATTTCTAACCGGTAGTGTCCACATATAAAAAACCTGGAAACCTGGAATTGGTAATTGATGATCAGCTAAACTTCACGAATCATGTTGCCAGCACCACCCGGTCCTGTAGATTTATCCTTTACAACATTAGGAAAATTAGACTTTTCCTGTCCGAGCATGCTACACAAGTCCTAGTCCAGGCTCTAGTCCAGTCCAGACTGGACGATTGCAATGCGCTACTGGCTGGACTTCCAGCTTGCACAACCAAACCTCTACAGATGTTCCAGAATGCAGCGGCAAGAGTGGTCTTCAATGAACCGGAGAGAGCACATGTCACTCCTCTCCTCATTAAGTTACATTGGCTCCCTCTAGTCGCTCGCATCAAATTCAAGACTCTGTTCTTGGCCTATAAGACCACCACTGGTTCGGCACCCCCTTATCTTCACTCGCTAATGCAGACTCAGTATTTCCCCTACCATTACCTTAGTGTGGCGCCCCGCCTCTCCAACGGCACCTCCCACCCCCCTTGAAGGTCAAGTTAATTGAATTTTTTATGTAGCCTTAGGTCACAAGAGAAGCCATTTAAGGTGACCTTTCCTATATAACATGTATATACTTTGTTCTCGTACTAAACAAACTAAATAGTTAACGTTAACTTTAAAATCTTGCTTATTACCTATAAAGCCTTACATGGTTTAGCTCCTTAGTACTTGAATGAACTCCTTTTGTATTACAGTCCTTCACGTGCATTACGCTCTCAGGCGTCCTGTCAGTTGGTAATACCTAGAATTTCAAAATCAAGTGCAGGTGGTAGATCCTTTTCCTATCTAGCGCCTAAACTTTGGAATAGTCTTCCCTGCACTGTCCGGGAGGCAGACACACTCTGTCAGTTTAAATCTAGACTAAAGACGCATCTTTTTAATCTTGCATACACTACTCTTCCATAATATAAATCTTCAGAGGGTTTAGGCTGCATTAGTTAGATCAACCGGAACCAAAAACACAACTGATGTACTTGTTGCATCAAAGAGTACAGAACAGTACTCTACTCTCAGCCAGTCTTGTCTCATTGTTCCAAGGTTACCACAGCGAGCAGGATGCAGTTCATGGCCTGACCTGATGGTAGAGTGGAGAATGGGAAGTGGGGACCTGACAAGAGCTGAGATGATAGAGCTGGATAAAGAAGGACGCGGTCTCTTGACATGTCTTCACCACAAAACTTCAAATGCTATTAGATTATTAATGATAATCTTAAACTACAATTTATTTTATTATTAAGTTTATTTATTTTATTTAGCCTTGTTGTGCAAGTTCTCTGGAGCTTGTGCAGAGGCAGCAGCTTTTGCCAGAGGGGAACTGGAATCCCCTGGTTGGGCCTGGGTTCTCCTGAGGTTTTTTTTCTCGATTAGAGTTTTGGGTTCCTCGCCACCGTTTGCATACTGTTTTTGCACTATCTGCCTGACCGGGGGGGCTGCTTTAGAATCTTAAAGTTTTACTTAATTAATATTGCATATAGGAATTTATTATCTGTTATATTTGACCTGTGCTTCTCTCTCCTTTATCCTAAATGTGTGCTCTCACTGAGCGTGTGTGTGTGTGCGTACTTGTCTGTGTACGTACGTGTGTGTGTGTGTGTGTGTGTGTGTGTGTGTGTCTGTGTCTGTGTGTGTTGGTGCGTGTTGTGTGTGTGGAGTGTTTTGTGTGTGGGTGTGTCTGTCTTCTGTGTTTTCAACCTTTTCTTGTTTTTGCAGGTACAACTTTGATTGTTTTGCTTGTAGTCAATGCGTCTCATGTACAGCTGCTTTGTAACAATGAAAATTGTAAAAGCGCTATATAAATAAAGTTGAGTTGAGTTGAGAAATAGCATTATGTTATTAATCTTATTTACATGGCGGCATGTCATTTCTGTTTCTACGTAGTCGCGCCTTTACAATTCTCCTCTGCTCTCTGTATCGAGTTCCGACCCGAAGCGCGCACGCACACACACAGACACGTGCGCGCACATACACAGGTAAGCACACTTTCACCAGCGGACAGAGAGCACGTGTGGGAAAATATGTCGCGTCAACCACCTGAAAAGCAGATTTAAAAAATTGTGTTTTTAAATGCTCCCAGGGTGGTGAAAATACGCATGCCCTGCCCCTGACAAGCAACAGTCCAGTTACCACCGGATGACAGGTTTTCACCCAGCTTATCCTTCCTTCCATCCGGACCGCAAGACACAACCATTAAAAAAAATCAGACTATTTCTGTGGTTTAAATTGAGCAGCGCGTCTACATAACTGAGATGTACACATCACGCGCACTCAGGGACATTTATGTTGATTATATTTTGCTGCTATATACTCTAATATCTTTATTTAGCACCAAACGCGCTTCATTTTAACCCTTTCCTTCTCCCGCCAAAGACACCAAGAGCAGGTAAATAAATGGACACATTTTCTGTAACGCTTAATTAAACGGAAATGTAGCAGTAATAAAGTATTTTTAGCTGTCAGTCACTTTACTGTTTGCTGTATAGCTTTGTGACAGATTATAAAACATAACGTCTTGTATCTACATATAGCATTTATGATATTAATAGCATAAATAATCAGCATGTTAAGAGCATTTCATTGTGAATCATGTTTTAATTGGAAAGAATATTTAGAATCAGTTCTAGTATGAATGGCATGGAAAGGCTGTTAGTAACTTTGTAAGTACTCCTGCTCATGCTATATTTATTTCAGGTGTTACATTTTGTTGTCAGTAGTTTTTTTAAATATTAAAATAGACCACTGGGACTTCGCTTCAGCACCAGAGCCTACAACACATTTTCTCAGTTACCAGACCTTCTGTTTCATACAGACTGTGGCTATCACAATATAAAGTAAATGGCCTGATAAAACATTAGATTGACTGATTTAACATTATTTATTTAAAAAAGTATTGTCCGGACCTCCGCCGCAAAAAAATATATAGAGAGAGCAGCCTCCCCCAAAGCCGTAAACCTAGGGGAAACACTGAGACTTATGTACCCGCCAGATCCCTGCGCTATGCTCACAAACAACGTCTTGTGGTGCCGTCCCAAAAGGTGAAAAAAAAGTTCTCTGGATCTGTTCCACATGTGTGGAATGATCTGCCCGCTGCTACAAGATTAGCAGATTCTATAGCCATCTTTAAGAATCAGCTGAAAACACATCTCTTCCATCAACACCTGACCCATTAATATAGACTTCTATTTCTTTTTCTACTTCTCTTTCTATCCTTACAAAAAAAGGTACTGAGCTTCGTGTACTTTGGTAGGCTAGCTGATTTTATATGCTACGTTAACTTATCCGCTATCGCAAGTGTGAGCAGTGACAGAGCGTTTTTATTGGTTAAATGTACTGAATGAATACGCGAGTCAAAATGAGGTTGAATGAACTGGTATATGTTGTTCATGGTCTTGGTAATAGGTTAATATCCTCTGTGTTGCAATGGTCTCTGTGTATAAGCATAGTGACAAACTTCCGATGTTGTCAGAGGTGGGACATCAGTTTCCGTACTTGTATTAACACTAGCCGCTGTCAAAAAAAACGAGCTGTTATTCCACTGTTAAAGCAAATAAACTCACGTTAAGCATTTTCTCCCGCATGAGTCCATAGGCTATACCGTAAGGAAGAGCTTAAGGCTTTACGTAACTGAACAACGACAGAGGAAAACCAAATTATTAATATTTTTATCACCGATATCAAACATCAGTATGACATCAGAACAAAAAAAGTATGTTCTCAGTTTATTGCTGCCTTGAGCTGAGCTGTTTCCTTATAATGGACTTCTATGGAGGAGAAAACACTTAACGTTTGATTGTTCATCTAATCAGTGAAATAACAGCTCGTTCTTTTGACAACAGTTAGTGTTATTATTATTAAGTTCAAAGTCTACTCCTGATGCAAGTTGGACCAACTTTAATTTATTTTATTTGATCAATTAACTTATGTTACTTATATTTTAAAAATAGATGATCGTTGAACGTTATTTAATGAACAGGCACGCAAATCTTGCTTATCTGTATCTGTTATTAATGTGGCAGATTTTAGTAACAAATGGAGGCTTTTTCTACTCCCTGTTTTTCTGTTATTCCCAGATAAATATAACTTGCCGTCTGGGGTGAAATGACTTTGTAGATAAAATGCGTGTTCAGACAAACTGCATGCAATTCAATGGTAAACTATGTGCGTGGCACTCAGTGGAATTTGAGCAGAGTCCAGAGTTGTAGCGGAGCGCCACTGCCGGTGTGTGTACCGTTATAGAAAACAATATGTTCGAATTTTAGAGATATGCCGTGACGCCGCGCATCGTGGACACAGAGTCATCCCACCCCTCCTTTGAAAAGCTTGGCGACAGGGGTGCTCATAATAACAGTTTACTTTAAAAAGGCAGATTATCTAAATGCTCACAGCTGAAACCACCAAGACACACACACTCACACACAGTGAAGCACTATTTTAAAGCCTTAAAGTTTCTTGGAAAATCATGTAAATACAGTCTGACCTGGTCGACTGAATCTTGGCCATGTGTCTTTAGGAACAGTCATCCAAGTGCAGCGATGAAACTGCCTCTGCCTCTGTTTCACTCTGAATATGCAAATGAACACAAAGAAAAAAGGATTTGCGGTAAAACTTTATACAGTACATTTTTTGATGGACAATATCACTGGTTAATTATTTCTTTTGGATCATTTTGTACGTTTCATTGCTTTTATACTTCTTCCTTTTCATTTCAGCCTTCTTTTTCCTTACCATAGCAGTGTATGGTGCCTGTATTTTCACGAACTTCAAAAGGTCAAAAAAGGTTTGATAAAATAATTCCAATAGGTGTGGTGAAAAACAAACAAACACATACTGTATATGAAAATCTTAATCTGTGGCCATTCTTATTTTTATCTGTGTGTGGACTATCTGTTTTGGGATGTGTGGTAGCTTGGTAATTTAGGTAAATACTTCTTCATCAATCATCTATGCCTCAGAATCTTTCTTTAAAATGGACTCCAAGCACTACTAAACACCAACCTCTGGTCTCCCAGCACAGCTCGTGCTCCAAAAAATCTCTTTAGCTCTGTCTCGGGATTGAGATTCCTTTAAAACCCAAGAGAAAAAAAGACAATTATGACTTAGTATGAAATATCTGAACCTCAAATGATAATTGCACGATCAGACACATTCATCTCACCTGTGTTCCACATACAGCAGAGGTCTATGTTCAGCGACGTTGCTGTCCGCGTTCTGATGTGACAGGCCTTTGCTCTTCTCTAGGGTCTCTAATAAAGCATCAATGTCATCTCCTGCAGCTGCGACCTCCTGGAAATCCAAACAACAGGTGACAAACCAAACATATTCTTTTATATTATCTTTAACTTAAACACACCCACATAACCTGCACACACTCTTATGTTTATCATTATAAAGGTGTTGCTTTTTAACTTCACACATGTGCATAATGCATAAGTAAATGAAAAACTAACAGTTAATCAATGTTACATGAGCAAAAGTGCTGAACAAATATGGAAACAGCTGGTTATTTGAACTGTATGACACCAATTTTAATGACACATGCAGTACCTTCAGTAATTAAAACAGAATGCAACAATTCTTGTATTTATGTTACTAGTTATCTGTAGTATACAGTATAATTTATTCCAAAAGTTTTTTGTCACATGGTGCTATAAAGGGCAATGCAAAGCTGACCATTTTACAAGGGCGTTTTTTTGTGCTACGTTAGCAAAAACAAGGATTGTGAGAATATTTTTGGAAAATTTTGAGAATTAAGTCTATGTGAATGAAGTTGTAGCAATATGAGAACAAACTCGGACTATTTTGAGAATCAGTTCTTTTTACATGAATGTTTTCAAAGTGCCAGAAGCACCCAAAAGACAGCATCGAGCAAAGTTTCACATTAAAGTGAAAGTTCACCCAAAAATGAAAATTCTGTCATCATTTGCTCACCCTCTTGTCATTTCAAACCTGTATGACTTTCTTTCTTCTGCAGAACACAAAATAAGATATTTTGAAAAATGTTGTTGACCGAACAGTGATGGCAGCCATTCACTTGCATTGGTTTTGTGTTCATACGATAGAAGTCAATGGGTGCCACCGCTGTTCGGTTATCAACATTCTTCAAAAAAATTATTTTTGTGTTCTGTGGAAGAAATTAAATCATACATGAGGGTGAGTAAATGATGACAGAATTTTCATTTTTGGGTGAACTATCCCTTTAAGCATTTTCCCATAGAAAACGCTTGTTTTCTGTGGCTTAATGCATTAAATTAAATAGCCATATAGTGCTAGTACGCTCGCAGCGACCCGAGTACGATTCCCATCTCCTGCGGTCTTTTGCCGATCCTGCTCCCCTGTCTCTTTCCAGCACTTTCGTGTCAGCTGTCCAGTGTACTAATGTATCATAATAAAGGCAAAAAGCCCAAAAATATAACTTTGAATATATATATATATATATATATATATACATATATCAAATTCAGAACAAGCCTTATTAAAAACCCAGCGCATGCGTATTAAACAAGACCTCACCACATATCTGACTGTATGCTTGCTTCAAAATTATATCATCAAATCATTACTCAATCCCACCTTTCCATTCTCAGCTGAAGCCTTTTTCTTCTTCTTTTTCTTTTTGTTGGACTTCTCATTCTGGACAGGAAAGTAAATCTCATTAACACACAAACACGCAGATGTTTTTTATTGCTTTTTCATGCTGTTCTTCAAACCTTCACATAGTCTTTCTTCAACTGGGCTCCTTCACGTCCTCTCTCAGCAATCTCCTCATCTGATGGACATCCATCTGCATCACCGATCTGACAAACAGAAACAGCAGCACAGCTGTCATGATGGCAGTGGGACACTCTAAATTACACACAGTGGTGGAAATCAAATGGCCAATATTGACTGGGGGGGCTCTATATTTTTATGTTGTCAACAAATCATTGTTTTAAACATTGGCTAATCTTGGGCTCAAAAGCATTTAACACAGATCACTATGACATACCATGTATTTTAACTACGTCTAATGGGTGGGTATTAAGGAGTACTGTTTCAACGACCGTGTAAATACCTCGGTGTAAACCGCAATTGCATAGAAAGTACTCGTACTGTACAGTGTCATGTTTCAAGTTACCAGCTCAAATATGTTACTGGTGTTGTTCTTCAGCTTGTGTGCATCGCTTTTCATGCGCTCTTCGTCTGACAGCTCGAGCTCCTGTAACGCAGCCTGCGCGCGCTGCTCGCCCTTCAACCTACGCAAAGCGCGACTCGACATGACAGATCCGCTGTCATCAACCGATTAGTGATCAATGTGATCAGATTTGATACACTTCTGGTATGGAAACTCGTTTACCTACAGCAGAAATTTATGTTCCTGAATGGGCGGAGCTGTCTTTCTTCTTTGTATGTTTGATCGCAGTTGGCAAACAAGCTTAATAGGTGCCTTTACCGCCCCCACTTGGATAGGAGTGTCGACTGGGAATCATAAAAAATACATCCTATATTCTAACTATCTTGTGAATTGCATTTAAACACTATAAACCTTTTTTTTTTAGCTCTGCCAAATATATTTATTACTGATAGTTCAATAATTCCTATGTGACTTATTTATTCTTAGGACTTGTTATTCTCAGACCCATAGTGCATACAAATAACACTAACACAGAATAAAAATATATTAAAAAATAGAGATAAATATAGATTATTTATATATATATATGTATATATATATATATATATTTTGTATATATATATATATATATTAGGGCTGTCAACGTTAACGCGTTAACGCATGCGATTAATTTTTTCAAATTAACGCGTGAGAAAATATTTATCGCAATTAACGCAGCATCCGTTTGTTTTGACATCCTTTGTCTAGCGTTACATTATGTAATCACGCTCTTATTCGTGTACAGGCTTTTAAACCACTTAAGCGCGATTTTAAACAGTTGCTTTGACGCGTTCAATGAAGATAGACAGCTTCTAAACTGTGGGACGCGGCAAAACGCAACGAGAGGTCCAGTCTGGTGTGTACAGTAAAGGCTGCGTCGGTGAATCTCTGTCAGACAGCGCATCCGTGTTAAGTTCTCTTTCGTGCTTGAATGGATAAAACCACACAAGATTATGTCAGAAAGCCCGTTTTGTCTAGCATTTTCTTAAGCACAGACTTCAAAGTGTAAAATAAAATCTTAAATGAATGCAAAGAGTTGTGAAAATGGGAGTGCGGTGACGGTCAGATCTGCGTACTAAGACAGCTCTTAAAGGGGCCACGTTCTTAAACGTGGTGCTGTGACTCCTGTCACTAATGTTAATCAAAGAACAAAATAAAAGAGGAAATCAATGTGATTTTATAGCTTTAATGAGAATTCTTCTGCATTTAATTTATAATTTAGCATTAAAGACTGTAAAGTGTCCTTCAATTTCCTACATGAGCTCTCAATTATACTGTTGAATGGCTATAATTAATGTTAAAATAATCAATTTAATAGACACATCAGTTACAATACTAATATCAAAATGTTAGCTTTCATAAAATGATGCTGTTAAAGAAATATGTTGTTTCTACATCAATTTGAAGATTAAATGTGAAATTATTAAAATGTAAAAGTATATTTTAAAATATAATTGTTGTGTGCGATTAATCGTGATTAATCACAGAAAAAATGTGTGATTAATCCGATTATTTTTTTTAATCGATTGACAGCACTAATATATATATATATATATATATATATATAGTATATGTAAAACCCCAGCTAACGATTTTTGGTTCCCAGAACGTTCACCTAACGTATGTGACGTTTTTGGTTAGGGAACCTTAAAAACTACGTCAGGGGAACGTTCTGTGTATGGGATTCCTTTTGTGCTAATAAGAATGAAAGCAAACCTTAAAAAAACGAACAAAAATATACAATGAGAATGAAAAAAAACACTTTGATAATGAAAACAATAAACTCAATTGCAAGAATGTGCTATTTTTCTTAACAATTTTCTAAGTTTCGTTTTTGCAAATAATAGTTTTGAATTCGCTGCTAGATTTTTCATTTGCGCTTTCCGAGTTTTCGTTTACGCTGCACAAAGTTACGTTCGAACTTCTGGCACAAACTCTCGCGTGGGCGGGATTTAACAGTGCTTTACTCTCATTGGCTACTGAGATTTTGATCGACAGCTCCGTGACCTGGAAGTGGAAGTCTCAGTGGCGCCGCGAGAAAGCGATCTAGAGGTGGACGGTGAAGTTGTGATGGTTGTGGTAGCCACAGCGGTGATTAGTTATCTTTGTTATTAAAGGCGTTTTTTTGCTACAGTTTGCATTGAAATGAGCTCTCAGGAGCGGAACGGAGCCTCGTCTTCAGCTGGGCACTCAAGTCAACCGCCGGTAAATTAATGTAATCGACATAATCTCGATAAACGTCTCGTGAATCTTGTACAAAAGCATGCAGCAGTTTTGTCTTCATTTGTCACGTTTATTAGCTATTCTATGATCATTTGTAACGTGTTAACATTGTAATTTACATGTACCCCCCATAAAAATACGTTAGTAATGATAATGACTATAGATTTTTCATGTGGGTTTCTATATTTATATAATATCGTCTGACTGATTGCTTTGATTGTGTTTAAAAAAATGTGTATCCCATTCCCAACATTAACAAGACTAAGTGTAATTCTATCTGAGATTCATCTTTAATATGTAGCAAGGCTCAAATATTGGTGCGGATGCTGCATCAGCAGCTGTACAAAACATCATTGAGATTCTCAACCAGTCGCTGGAAAAAAACAGCACAAGGCAGAGTCAGGGTCAGCGCTCGGGCCAGTGTCAAACAGTGGACCAAGAGATGGCCAGGTTTCAATTTGCAGTCATGACTAACAAACAATGACACTTCGTGTTTGTAATACAAAAGTTTATACAAAACATTATAATTGAAGCAGTAGAAGTAGTCAGGTGTAATTATTGATTTCCCAGTAAACACATAGTAGGTGTTAATGTTATTAGTAAGCTTGTAAGTTATTGTATTGCTTTTATTTGATCCCTTTAAGGTCTTTCCCAGGATTTTTTAAACGTGGTTCAAAAAGACGTCTACCCAGCTGTAACACACCAGCAAAGTTAAAAAAAAATTGGAAACCATTCATATTTTCCGTGTTTCTTTTACACAAAAATTCGGAGATGACTCCCTCATCAACAGCAGAGCTGGAGCTCATGCAGGCTGGATTGGGAAAACGAAATCTGTCTATGCCTGATGACTTGACTCATTCAGAGGTGATCTTGTTATGCATACACCACCATGCTCTCTCACCATAAACAAGGTTAAGAATTTGTTGTAATCTTGTGTTATGGTTTTTAGGTGTCCAATTTGTTCTGTGATGCTTACCCCAAAATGAAGGCAGCATCTGGAGGATGGCTTCTCTACAAAGCATCTGGTACAATTTGTACTCCAATCCCTATTCTAAGTTTGATACATAGTTGTGAAGTAGACTGTTTTATGTGTGTAAGTGTATACGTTACATAAATCATATCACATTGACAGTGCAGTCTTAGTTTAATTTTAAGTATAAGAGACATCACCCAAATTATTGATGTTTTATGTGATATATTCAATGTTTCTAAACCCATTAATCCCCACTGACCCTCATTATGAGAACAAAATCAGTTCAGATGTTTTTCAGAATACCTTCCTTTTTTTGCTTTTAGCTGTCAAAAGAAAGTCATACAAAGAATGGTATCAGTATTTAGTTTTTTTTACTTCCAAACACCAGAACTTGCTAATGTTAGCACATTACTAGTATGGTCATCAGTTTATCATCTTATTTTTACTGTTTATTTTGTGTGTGACACATTTAAAATTATTATATACACATTAAAATATTTAAAAAAGCTTTACCTACTTTTTATAAAATTATATAGGTTCTAATTAATAAAGACATTCAATAAGATGAATACTGTAAAGTTTTTATTTATTGTTTATTCAGGTGGACAGGGAAGGCGGCGGCTGAATTTAGTTCCCCCAGAATCTGAAGGATACTGTGGTAGTACCATCAGAAGTGTAACTGGAGGGGGAAAAACCATGCTGTATATTGTGCCTTTACAGGATGAGTTTGACCTGTCACCTCTTCCATCTGATGCTCTGGAATTCTCTTTGATGCCAAAAGCTGAATGCAAAAAATGCTTTAAAATGATGCCACTGCAGATTCTTGCCTTGCATCTCAGAGAATGCAGCACGCTGGAATATGAGACGCTTTCAGACTCTGAAGCAGAGGTACAATAAAATATTTTAGCAAACCTCATGAAGGCTGCATATGAAAATATAAGTAAAAAAAACATTTTTTAAGGAAATGTCTCCTCCTAGGTAGCTGATTTACCTTCTGCCACTGAAGAAGAGGTAATGTCTTTTGCAGTGGAAGAAATCATTTTAATTGCCTTTAAAGTGTATTCTGCGTAATTACTTGCTTTTTAGTCAACAGATGCAATATGTCCTGTATGCATGAAAACCTTTCCTATGAAAGAATTGGAGCTCCATGCCAGTTTCTGTGGTGATTTGGAAAGGTAATGGTAATATAATTTTGTAGTGCATCATATGATATAGGTTTTGGCAAGTTGCATTAAGTATTGGATCATGAACATTGTTCAAGGGTTTGACCATTACATAAACTGTATAGTTTATATTATATTAAATCCCTGCATTTTCTCCCTAGTCCAGTGTCCATTCGGTCAAGGAGTCCTGAAATATTGCCGCCACAAAATGAAGTGACATGGTAAGAATTAAGAAAAGTAATACTAATGTTCTCAGATAATGTAGTTGTATAACTTGAATAAGATACATTATAAAGTTAAAAGCAATTACAAATACAAATTTACAGTGAGGAGGACGTCCTAAAATGGCTTGCCTCTCAAGTTGACACCACCAAAGAATTCAGCCTCTGTGTGTCTAGAATGAGTGTCTTGGAACGAGGTCTCTTACTGTGGAGGCGACAAAAGTTGAGCTCTCCAGTCAACACATTAAAAA
The DNA here is from genome assembly GCF_024868665.1 of Triplophysa rosa. Taxonomy (NCBI): domain Eukaryota; kingdom Metazoa; phylum Chordata; class Actinopteri; order Cypriniformes; family Nemacheilidae; genus Triplophysa; species Triplophysa rosa. The sequence continues at coordinate 2,116,548 of NC_079901.1, forward strand.
TCACATTCTTGGGAGAGGCTGGAGTTGATACGGGGGCTTTACGTAAGGAATTCCTCACAGGTCAGGATTTATGCACTCTGCACTTTATGAAAGACAAGATCTTCAACTTCAAATTTTCTTAATTTCTTTTTAATTTGTTTGCTTTCTTATGAGATAATTCCCTGAAAAATTATATCAGTATGTTTGTTTTTTGCAGAAATGATTGGTGGCATAGAGACTAGACTCTTTGAAGGAGAGGATGGTAAAGGAAAAATGCCCAAGTACTCTTTAAATGATCTGGACAATGGACTGTTCAGGTAAGTGTTTCTTAATTAAGGAATAGTTCACCTAAAAATACATATTCTGTTATTTACTGTTTACTCATGTTATTACAAAATTGAAGTATGACTTAATAATATAAGAATATCGCAGCTGTATTTGTTTGTGTAATGGAAGTCAATGTGATCCAAACCTTTTATGATACAAAAGGACATAAATGGTAGCTTAAAATTGTTCTCATTTTTGGGGGGGTGATCTGTCCATAAAAAGCATTTGAGGATTAAATTTTAAACACACATTGACTGTAAACATTGTATTTCACTGTAATTTCAATTTCATTGTTTTAGAGTTGCTGGGGAGGTATTTGCTGTTAGCCTTGCCCAGGGTGGCCCAGCTCCAAGATTTTTACAGGACTGGTGTTACGATTTTCTGTTGAGTGGAACCCTTGAAAACATTACCAAGGATAGTGTTTATGATGTTGATATTTCACCACTGATTAAAACGGTATTTCAGACAACACATGTATTGTTTCATATTGTCATGTAACTTTTATAAATACAATCAGACTCTTTTTTTTTCTTAATTCTTTTCAGATCGAGGAGACTTCAGATTTGTCTTCGTGTACTGAACAGATAGTCAGCTGTGGTTACACAGGGCCTATTAATGAGACTAACAAGGAGAATATAACAAGGTGTTATTTTATATATTATTTTCAAATGTATTTTACACAGAATGTATTCAATGAAATATTATTACTAATTGACATTTTGTGTTTTTTTCTATCTTCTAAAAGAGCAATTGTGATGCATGCTGCTGCTCGACGAACTCTCATGCTTCAGCAGCTCCGTGATGGTCTACAGCTTTATGGGTTAATTGATGTCATGAGAACAAACCGAGAAGTGTGCCGTAGCTTGTTTGTAGTTCAAGGTGGTAATGATAAGGTAAAGAACCGGGATATTTTCGATTTTGCATAGCGGTTGTAAAATTAGTACTCTTTTTATTTTTATTGTAAATTGCATGCTGTTTAGATCTCTTCTCCCTGGCATATTGTTTCAGGTGGACTCTCATTACATTGTCCCATCTTCACCCACAAATGAGTGAGACTGGCATTAAACATGCCAAAGATGTGCAAATCCTCAATCACTTCCAGGATTTTCTAATGGAGCTTGAAGGCAAGTGTGTGTTCATTCCAGAATGTTAATGTTACAATTTTAACTTGTTTTAATAAAACAAAATGTGTTTACTGCCATAGATGACGACAGTGTGGATGAGGAGGCACTCTCTGTCCCACGGGTGATGCAGTGGGTGATTGGTCAATCACATAAGCACCTGCTTCTTTCAGAGAGACAAGCTTTTAAAATCACTGTTCAATTTGACCATGCATGTATGCAACGGATGCCGAGCCACACACTTTGCTTCCCTATTGTCAGTGCATGCACCCAGACAATTACATTTCCCACTGCCCATTTTTCAAATTTAAGTGAATTTAAAGAGAACATGAAAGTAGCAGTGAAATATGGAGCTTGCTTTTACAGAGTTTAGATATATACAAATGTCCAAGACTGTTTTGATAATTGTCTTTAATTTGAGAAAGTAATACATTTTAACACAAGCACATGTAATTACATACTTTTTGGAAAGAATAGTTCAATGTATCTTGGTTCATATTGTTCGTTACAAATCAACTTGAATTGTTTAAGACTGTTCCTCTTGACAACTGCATTTTGAAACTGAAAAGAGTGCAGTTAAAATAGATAGCTCATCCAAATATAAAAGTTCTGTCATCATTTATTCACCCTCATGTCATTCAAAAATGGATATTTTAAGAGGTCTCGTGGTTTTGTAAACATTGTTTTTTGTGTTCTGCAAGAGAAAGTTAAACATTTTTGAATGATATGAGGGTGAATAAATGATGATAGAATCTTTAGGTTACCCATGCACATTTATTATTTTACATGCTTTTAAAATGGTTTGCAATGTATTTTCCTCCGTTACAATATGTAAAACACGACTTGACAAAACACTGGGTTCCAAATTTAAATTCTCAAGGAGCTGCATGTTTACTTGTGAGTTCTTTTCAAGTAAGAAGTCAAACATGAGAATAAAGTCTTTGTACAATACTAAGTGTCTGGAGATAGAGCTCCTGGTCATTCAACGGTGATGTCAAGGGATTAATTAATCCATGCAAAACAGCAAGGTTCTGATCTGAGGTCGTAGTACTTAGAAGTGACAGCTGACCAAACATCACACCACAGACGCTCAATTCTAAAATAAAGACACATTTTTTATTATGCTCAAATACTGTACATAGCAGTTACATACATAACTGTTGTAATTATAACTTTGATGAAAGTCACTTTTACCCGCTATTAGTTATTGCTTTAACCATTAAAAATCATTTTACCTTTGATTGTGAACACTTTTTCCAGCAATAAAGCTGCCTCGGCCAGTTCCTCGTACTGAAAACATGCAACGTGCTATGTCCACGTTTTCAACTCCTTGGTCACCACGTACTCTGTAAAATATTTGGCAAAATGAATGCTCTGTGTTACCGAGTTACATGTTATTGAGTACTGCAGTATTCTTACCTTGAAGGCCACCCGTGTTTTTGAACCCCCTCCAGAAAGAATTTGAAAGCTGTTGATGCTTTGTTGTTGGTAGCAGCATCAAGATACAGGATCTATTAAATATATAGAAAACAACTTGTAACTAAGTGAAAATAAAACTGGCAAACAATATTCTCTATCCCTTTTAAAATGGACCACTTCAGTCCACAGTACCTTCCTCGAGAAACCATCAATCCCACCAAATATTACAATATTGAACCTAGGGAAAAATACAGACATAAGACTGTTACTTACTGGTTATTGTTACACAGCTCTCTAAAATACTTGATTCTCGTCACAACATTCAGAGGTCTGTTATTCCCTGAAAACAACCACTAAAACTGATAACAAGACTCATGTTGACCAGTACTTCAATGTTCAGTGTATCAGTCTGTTGTCG
>NC_079901.1:2123386-2227289 GCF_024868665.1 Triplophysa rosa
CGTCCTTCTTTATCCAGCTCTATCATCTCAGCTCTTGTCAGGTCCCCACTTCCCATTCTCCGCTCTACCATCAGGTCAGGCCATGAACTGCATCCTGCTCGCTGTGGTAACCTTGGAACAATGAGACAAGACTGGCTGAGAGTAGAGTACTGTTCTGTACTCTTTGATGCAACAAGTACATCAGTTGTGTTTTTGGTTCCGGTTGATCTAACTAATGCAGCCTAAACCCTCTGAAGATTTATATTATGGAAGAGTAGTGTATGCAAGATTAAAAAGATGCGTCTTTAGTCTAGATTTAAACGGACAGAGTGTGTCTGCCTCCCGGACAGTGCAGGGAAGACTATTCCAAAGTTTAGGCGCTAGATAGGAAAAGGATCTACCACCTGCACTTGATTTTGATTTTCTCTGTCCAATTTTTTGCAATGAATTAGTACGTTCAACTGTTTCTGGCATGCCACATTGCGTACAGTTTCCAGCTACAGAAGTACGACTTCTAAAGCATATACAGTAGCTGTTTCTCTCAACGCCAGCTTTACTTTGAATATTTTAAAATGGATGATCTTTGCACATCGCAGAGGACCTCTCCTGCGAATGGCGATGCGCTGTACCGAAGTGCATTTGATGTTGTAGATGATTGGTTGGCTGTGTACAATTCGTCACGTGTTATTACTGTTTATGTTTTTCTAGGTTTCTGAAAGGAAAGGTCACTCCCGGTCAATCGGAATTGCTAGAACATCATCAATGCACAGCATTTTGCTTCAAGCCCTTTTACATAAAATAAATAAATGTAAACGATTGGGCCATGCAAATGATTTACTGCTGTTTATTTTTTATAATTTAAGGGTCATTCTGCTTATGTTTTGGATTGCCTTATTGTAAACTGTTACCCTACGAAATGTATGATTTATTGCCTCAGTTGTATGTGTAACTACTGTATGTGTCAATGTGGCCTATTCTTTACATCTTCCTTTGCAACAATGTATGAATTAATTGGATACTTTCTGTGTATACTGATTAATGCATTCGATTTTTTCACATCAATAAACAGTCTATTTATCAGTTGAATATTTATGTCCATTCTTCAATTTAATCTCATTATATTCATATGCTATTCAATAAAAATGATTATGAAGAAAAATACACTGTTATGTTATCGCTTATAATTAGTGTTTTCTTTTTAAATGTTATTTATATGTAAATAACACACATGTAAATAATCTGACACATTATTACAAATTACTACTTTATTTAGTTACATAGAATAAGAAATATTAAATGAGGATATTAGATATGCAATAAATAAAAAACAATCTAGAGTGCTGTATTATTCAGTCCTGTTGAAGTATACATCTTTTTTTCATAAAACAAATGATCTATTATCAAATCCTGAATTTACATGACATATAAAATATCGTGTTCATGAAATATATAAAACAATGTTGGGTTACATATAACATGAAATATAATATAATATGAAATATTAGGCACGTTAAATAAAATATAACTGGAATGAAATAAAATGGCATATTCAAGACAAGCATCACAGTTACATCAAGTATAAAATAGTTACGTGACATAGAAAATATATATAAAAGGCAATATAAACAATATCCTATATAGTGTTGCTTTTAAAAATAAAACAGCAGATACACGAATTGTCACATTGTTACATGACATATAAACTATATAAAATAAACAATAGTGAGTATAAACTGCAGTTACATGAAATAAAAACGACACAACAGTGTTCCTATTTCACAACAGCAAAACAAAGTTCACTTTTGTGAGTCCACAACTGTGGAAGCCATGGGCTCAGATTTGATCACCTCGAACAAGTGGGTATCATCCAGCCATGAGGGGTCACTGATGGAAGAGCTTGACTTCTGTATGACAAACGCAAGCGATAACATTATGATTAACATTTTTTGTAATGAAATAAATAATGCGCTTTATGTGCTGAAAACATTCATTTAATGTTGTGGTAATATGGTTTGTGATTCAGACAACTTACTTGAGTCTTCTTGTCATAAATGCATTTTCTAAATCTTTTCATCTGCACACTGGTGATGTGGGTTATAGGTGTATTTAGCCACCGGCTAACAGAGCTGTATGCCTTCTGTATCATTTCCCTCTGACTCGTACCAAAATCATCTGGCCTGTCCTTCTGTGCAGAATACTGGCTGTAGAGCTCCCACATCTCCTGGAAGCTATGGCTCTCGAACCCTTTCTGTCCATAAACACATCGGTGGATGTTGGCTTCCAGGTCGATTGACACTTCTGGAAAGCTCTCTGCATACTCTGTCAGGTGGTCTTTTATCCATTGATTTTGTGCTTGCCCCTTTCCTACTTTTTTAGAGAGTTCTTCTCTGTGCTTGTTGATCAAACTGCAATTACAAAATTATTTAAAAGATAATAGCCTGCACAGCGATAACAACCATATACTTCTGTCAATAGACCGAGAGAGTATTTGCTATCGACTACTTTTCAAAATGAGGATTTCTGTAAAAACTTTAAATAGAATACACTTACTACTTCATGTAGCCCACATCATTTGACACAAGCCAGTGAAACGGTGAATTGAGATACTGGCAAAAGGGTAGCACAAGCTTCCCCAGACACTGCTGTCATGATGGTTCTCTCATCCCTTCAGTACGAAGTGCTCTTTCAGCATGGGCCAGGGCAGTGGAATCATTGAGCAGCTGAGGAGGGGGAAGAGGAAAACTCATTCTCCTGTTTCTGCAGGCACGGGCCTCATTCGTCGCCACCAATAAGGCCTGCTGACGACCCTCTGGAGCAGTGGGGTTTTGAAGACGGATGACTGGCTTCGCCATATCCAGGTGCAATGAAATAAAAACACCATTTTTAAGATGACAATACTGCACTGATAATAACACATAACACTAAGATTTTTATTTTTTTGTCACCAGCCAATTAGCAATGTGTTCCCTTTCAGCCATAGTAAAGCCTCACAAACATCATCACAACTAATATTCATGTGCAAAGATACATTACAGGTATAATCACTGTGATCTATTGTATGGACACAAAACCAATGCAAGTGAGTGCCAGTTATCAACATTCTTCAAAATATATTCTTTTGTCAAAATATCTTCTTTTGTGTTTTGTAGAAATGAAAGTGGAAATGACACGAGTGAGAAAATGATAACAGAATTTTCGTTTTTGGATGAACTAACGATATCCCTTTAAAGTAATTTCACATAGTTACACATGTATGCTTAAGCATGATTCATACTATTTCAATCTTCTTTAACTTAAATATTCCTGCACTAGCGAAGTATGATTTATTAAAGCGTGTTAAAGTTAACTGTTGTTACTGTATGTAAAAACCTGACCTTTAAATGTTTTATTTAGAAGCACAGTACTAGTATAGTAGTTGTAATAGTACTACACAAAGTGATAGTATTTGGAATATCTTATACTTTTATTTGAGAGATCTGGTAACCTAAACATCGCAAATTAAATGTAACGTTACTGTATGTAACATCAATCAAGATGCGACGAGATGAGGACAATTAACAGATATTAACTTACCTTTTTCTCACTTTCTCGTGGAATCTTCTTAATTTAATGCTGATCAAAGATGCTCAAACAACAACAGTTATAAAAGAAAACTATAAATAAGATGCTATACTGTTAAACTGTTAAACTGATAAAGAAGAACTGTTAAAAGATGGACTATTGAAACAGAGCAGGATTTACAAGCCTGTTTCTCTCTCACTGATTGGACTGTTTTTGAAGCTGTTGCCACCGATCTGGACGAGCTGGCAGAAACTGTAACTTCATATATCAGTTTCTGTGAGGATATGTGCATCCCTACCAAGTCTTATCTAACGTACAACAACGACAAACCGTGGTTCACGGCAAAACTCAGACAGCTCCGTCAGGCCAAAAAAGATGCTTACAGGAAAGGGGACAAAGTCTTTTATAAACAGGCCAAATTCACACTGGAAAAGGAGATCAGAGGGGCAAAGAGGAATTATTCTGACAATTTAAGGAACAAATTCTCTTCCAGTGATCCTGCTTCAGTGTGGAAAGGTCTGAAAGATATCACCAGTTACAAGACACTATCCCCCAGCACTTTGGAGAACCAACAACTAGCTGACGACTTGAACAAGTTTTATTGCCGGTTTGAAAAAACACCCCACACCCGCCCTGAACACCTCTCCACACAACCATTCACACCTTCAGCAACCCCCCTCTCTCCCACACCTACAATTCAGATCACTGAAGAAGATGTTCGCCAGGTCTTCAGAAAGAACAAAAGAAGGAAAGCACCAGACCCAGACGGTGTGTCACCAGCCTGCCTAAAAATATGTGCTGACCAGCTGGCCCCCATCTTCACACAGATCTTCAACAGATCACTGGAGCTGTGCGAAGTCCCCTCATGCTTCAAATGCTCTACCATCATCCCAGTCCCAAAGAAACCCAAAATTACTGGACTTAATGACTACAGACCTGTGGCTCTAACGTCTGTGGCCATGAAATCATTTGAAAGACTGGTTTTGGCCTATCTGAAGGATATCACTGGTCCCTTACTGGACCCCCTGCAGTTTGCCTACAGAGCAAACAGGTCTGTGGATGATGCTGTCAACATGGGACTGCATTTCATCCTTCAGCATCTGGACAGACCAGGGACCTATGCGAGGATCCTGTTTGTGGACTTCAGCTCCGCTTTTAACACCATCATCACGGACACCCTTCAGAATAAACTGGCACAGCTCTCCGTCCCCACCTCTGTCTGTCAGTGGATCAACAGCTTCTTGACAGACAGGCAGCAGTTTGTGAGGTCTCGGGTTTGAGCACTTGACAGCTTTCCATGTGCCCAGTGTCTTCGTGACAGCCCCGCTCCCTTGTGTCGACATTAATTACCTCATCATTGTTTCACTCCTTTCACCTGGGTTGGCTCCGGTTTTTCTTTCTCCCCGCCTGGTTTCTCATTCTCTCCCTTGATTTCTTTTCCTTCTTAAACCCTCTTGTGCCTCTGTCCTGTGTCAGATCGTCAGTGTTATTTCGGCGATCGTTGATCTTGCCTCGGGTATTGTGTAATCACCTCTTTTTCGTCCAGGCTCCAGAGCTGTGTTTGCCACGTGGTGTCTTCTTGTCTGCCTGCAGTGTCGGACTCGCTGCATGGATCTCTTGTTCTCCCTGATCGGTCGGACGGCTAGAGGGATTTCGTTCTATGGATTTCCTGTTGGAATATATCTCTCCTGTCGGATTAAGTGAACTCTCAACCAGATTTCTCTACCCTGTTGGTCTAGTGGATTCCTGTTGGAACATATCTCTCCTGTCGGATTAAGTGAACTCTCACCCAGATTTCTCTGCCCTGTTGGTCTGGTGGATTCCTGTTGGGGCATGTCTCTCCTGTCGGATGAGGTGAGCTCTCGCCCGGATTTCTCTGCCCTGTTGGTCTGGTGGATTCCTGTTGGAACGTTTCTCTCCTGTCGGATTGAGTGAACTCTGACCCAAGTAATCTACCTTGTCGGTCTTGTGGATTCCTGTTTGGATTATCCTTTCCTGTCGGATTAAGTGGATCCTCATCCAAGTGCGTCTTTCCCGTCAGTCTAGAGGACTCGCCGTGGGCACAATCCTCGCTCTACTCAGTTGCGGCCCGGCCGCTGGATATAAGACTCCTTAGCTCCTTCCCTTTTTTTTGGCCGAGCGCTCAAGCCTTTTTGCCCTGTGCATCCGAGACCCTGGTTCCTGACTCTTCCTTTTAAAGGAGATTTTTTTTGTATATCTGGTTTCTCACCGCTTGGCGGTCCTCAGTTGCATTGTGTTTTCCCTATGTTGTTTCTGCTGAGGAATTAATTAAAGATTCTAGTTACCCTGCACGTGACTCTCAAGTGTTCTTACCTGAACCCTAACAGCAGTTAGTAAAGCTTGGTAAATTCAAATCCAACACTTGCACCATCAGCACTGGAGCTTCTCAGGGCTGTGTTCTCTCCCCACTGCTCTTCTCCCTTTACATGAATGATTGCACATCTAAAGACCCCTCTGTCAAGCTCCTGAAGTTTGCAGACGACACCACACTGATCGGCCTCATTCAGGACGGTGACGAGTCTGCTTACAGACAGGTGGTCAAGGAGCTGGCTGTCTGGTGCAGTCTTAACAACCTGGAGCTTAACATGCTTAAAACTGTGGAGATGATCGTGGACTTCAGGAGAAAGCCCCCTGTTCTCCCCAAACTCACCATCATGAAAAGCACTGTGACTGCAGTGGAGTCATTCAGATTCCTGGGCACCACAATTTCTCAGGATCTGAAGTGGGACACTCACATTGACTCTATTGTTAAAAAGGCCCAGCAGAGGCTGTACTTCCTTCGCCAGCTGAGGAAGTTCAACCTGCCACAGGAGTTGCTGAAACAGTTCTACTCTGCCATTATCGAATCCATCCTCTGCACTTCTATAACTGTCTGGTTCAGCTCAGCTACCAAATCTGATCTCAGAAGACTACGGAGGGTAGTCCGGACTGCTGAGCGTATCATTGGTACAACCATCCCCACTCTCCAAGAACTGTACTCATCCAGAATGAGCAAAAGGGCTGGTAAAATCACTCTGGACCCCTCACACCCAGCACACTCCCTTTTTGAACTGTTACCGTCTGGTCGACGCTACAGAGCACTGAGCACCAGAACGACCAGACACAGGAACAGTTTCTTCCCTCAGGCAATCCATCTTATGAACACTTGACATTAAACGCGGAACACACAACTCTATTTTACATTATTTATTCACCAAATTTGCACATATCAGACCTGTACATACATAATTGTCTATATTGTGTTTTTGCTGTTTTGTACATTGCCTATTTCTATATTATTGTTTATTATTGTTTATTATTATTTTATTTATTTTTAGTTCTGTCCTGTTGCTGTCTTTCTGTTGCACTGTGGAGCTTCTGTCACTATAACAAATTCCTAGTATGTGGAAACATACTTGGCCAATAAAGCTCATTCTCATTCTCATTATAGCGCTCGTCAATGACATGTCGATCGCACTAAACAGAGTTAGCGCTTGCAAGATCTGAGGCCTGTGATTGGTAGTCTATGGTCGCGATGTACAACTTGATTGGTAGTTTACAGACAGAGTCTCCAATCGGAGCAGCGCATCTTCTCCGTGCCGTGATTGGTGGTCTACGGTCGATGCCGGCATTCGCGATTGGTAGTCTACGGTCAGAGTCTACGGTGACTGTAGAATCTCGACCAATGAAACGTCCTAAATGTCTACGGTCACCGTAGACTTTGCACGACCATAGAAACAACTCCTCTGCGACTAACCCTAGACCAAGCAGCATCTACTTCCTCGGCAAACTGAGAAGAGCCAGAGCCCCGGCCCCCATCATTTGTACCTTCTACAGAGGCACCATCGAGAGAATTCGGACTACCTGCATCACTGTCTGTGTGGTATGGCGCCTGTAACGCATCCTGCCATTAGTAGGCTATCCAATTGCAGCCCGTAGCGCCACACGATTCAGGACACACAATTCAGGCCACCTATTTCAGGCCAGAAGTGAGTGGCTACGTTATTAAAACATAACAACATATCTGAGAGCACATGAGTTGTCTTGCAATGTTTCTGAGATTATGTGGTTAACAATTTGTTTATATATTAATTTAAGTGTTTCTCTTCTATTTATTGATTATGTGCATTTCATTCACATTTTTATTTTTTCACATTCATACCGTGTTGTAAATAGGCTTTGCGTTGAAGTTCCTGTGTGCAATGTACAATTATAATTCTGTAACATTTATTGTTTGTGATATGGTACCATATTTTAGTTTTAACCGACTTTGTAAAAGTTAATATGTGTCATGCATTTTTCATTAGAGAGTTGCTACAGTTTAGAGAGGTTCAGTATTTTACATTATACATTCAGGTAACACGTAATTCACTTAATGAATATGGTAATGCATGCAAATAATATGGGCGTGGTTTAACATGCATATCACTTAAAACATCTATTACGATGGGACTAGAAGTAAACTGTATATTTGTACAGTATTGACAACTATACCAATTATACTTCTTTTTTACGACTGTTTGTTGATTTTTTACTGTTCATTTTTAATAAAAAAGAATATTTGACATTAAAATGTCTATACTCCATGTCTTTGTTACAAAAAGTATTACAAAGTATTATGAAATCAACATATAAAGTATACAGGAATCAAAGTGAATATCAATAATATTCAGACGTTGTACTTTTAGTATTTCAGGTGTTATGTCATTTATCATAATATTGTATGCTATACACATCCTGTTAAAGTGCATGTAAAAATAGCTTGTCTTGCATCTGACAAAAGAACATTATGCTACAAAACGGTAGCTGAAATGACTCTAATAGACCAGACCCTTCTCAGAACCATATGATTCTCCTTAACTTCTGGTCTAAAACGGGTGGACTGGCATGTGTGGCCTGAAACGTGTGGTACTACGGGCCTGCAGCTATATCTCCATCCTGCCGCAATACCCTCCAACGCATAGTGAAAGCAACTGAGAAGATTGTTGGTGTCTCTCTGATGTAATTTCGTTTGCTTGTTATCTCCAGGGACTCTGTTCTTTGCAGATGTGTACCGGAAGTAAAGTTTGGGCCACAAAAGCGTGCATGCGCAGCAACGTTTGTTGCTTTGCTATTTCTGACTTCCCAGCTAACACAGTACGTTCTGACAACATTGCCAGTTCGTCTTCATTTGGTCACCGTGACATTACTTTGTGACCACGTTCTGATGACGTCTTGGCAACGTTTTTGATTTTTTTGATTTTGACGTTTTTGAACGTTTTGAAAATTTTTTGCTTACGTTCCAGAAACGTCCTAGCCACGTCCTCAAATAACATTGTGAATTAATCCCATGGAGAACGTTGTAGCGACGTGATGTACTGGTCTTCAGATAACCTGGACACTGGTCATTCTTGCTTACGTTCCAGAAACGTCTGAGCCATGTCCTCAAATAACGTTGTGAATTGATCCCGTTGAGAATGTTGTAGCGACGTGATGTACTCGTCTTCAGATAACCTGGACACTGGTCATTCTTGCTTACGTTCCAGAAACGTCTGAGCCATGTCTTCAAATAACGTTGTGAATTGATCCCGTTGAGAATGTTGTAGTGACGTGATGTACTCATCTTCAGATGACCTGGACACTGGTCATTTGATTAATGAATCTGGTCATTTCTGTTTATTATGTTATTGTATGGAAAATGTATGATCACAGTAAAATCTGTTATAATGTCAAGACGAATGCTATTAATCTGACTTCTGACAGCTATTAAACTGGAGTTTAATTCGATACCACAATTACTACAATTTATTTTGTGCGCGCGCGTCTGATATGTGCGTGCGTGTCTCCAGCACGCACCTTCTTTTTTCTGCAAAGAGCTGCGCGCTCTAATCATTTAAACGTTAACGGTCATTTCTTTCTACCTCACTGCCTGATTTTACTTTAGCGGTTTATTAATATTCTTTCTTTAATTTATACCTTAGAGATGTGAGAGTAAACACATATTTTAGTGATTTTCGATCAATTTGGCGCATTTAAATGAACGGACCCTGATGTTTGTGAGTGTGACTAAAGAAGCTTTGGATTGTTGTTTCTAAAAACGGACAACCTACTAAACCTATGTGGTAAAACAAGAATATAATGTTAAGCCTAAACATAATGTTTATTCATCTCTGTCAATAAATATCTGCTTTAAATCCTCTATATTGTGTTGAAGTCTTTGATTATTTACTCATCACTCTTGATCTCGACCTAACTTCCCCAGACACTACACATGCCTCCCCACTGGTCACATTCGGACGCAACCTACGTACACTCTCTCCCTCCCGCCTATCCTCTGCTGTCTCCGCCACGCTCCCTCCCTCTGAACAGCTCTCTCTCTCTTGGATACTAACAGTGCCACCGACACTCTTTGCTCCACACTTACCTCCTGCTTAGACAGCTTATGCCCCCTTACATCTATACCACCTCGTGCATCCCCTTCTGCCCCCTGGTTATCTGATGTTCTCTGCGAGCATCGCGACACGCTCAGGTCTGCTGAGAGAAAGCGGCGCAAATCTAAACCTCGGTCTCTATCAGTCTCTCCTCTCTTTTTTCTCTGCTGATGTCTCCTTTGCGAAAACTCAGTACTACCATGCTAAAATCAACAACTCTCTTTTCTTCGTAAAGAAAACTACCACCATCACAGTGTTAATTTTGACAGCAAATTTTGATTTAGTTTTAGTCATAGTCTTTTGACGAAAATGCAATGTAGTTTTAGTCACATTTTAGTCAACCCCATCATTTTAGTTTTAGTCTAGTTTTAGTCGACGAAATATGAAAAACATTTTAGTCGAATAAATATACATTATATTTAGTCTACTAAAATCTAAATGGTTTAAATCATTTACTTGGTGTAATTAAATGTTCCATACAAAGATTCAACTGTTTTGACATAATTTACTTCACCTTAGAATAAAATTAAACCAGGTCATTACCTTTATTTTTCAGAAAAGTTCAGTAACTAGATATGCATTGTTGGAACGCAGAGTATTAGACCATGAACGACATGTTCCAGTTCATTCAGTCCCATTTGACTCAATTGCCTCGTTAAGTTGGGCGTGTTCATTCAACCAATGAAACGCTCTGACAGGGCTCACACTCAAAGGCTATTGGCTCATGGCATGCTTCTTTGAAGTAAGCGCTGCACTGTCTCTGCTTGAGACAGCAATGAATGAGAATAGCTTTCAAAAAGACATATTATATAAATTGTATTACATTTCTTTAGTCATGCAAACATGTTACATACTTGGTTGGAATGTACAGTTCGACTCACTTCATCACTTCTATAATCAGTAGAGGACGGCGCTGGTTTCTTTTGGCTGACTTTGTTGCATTTCACGTTATGCAGCAGCTCGTGTTAAGTTAACATAGGCATATAAAAACACTTGAGCTTGCCTTCGTAATGTGTTTCGGGGTGACTCGCCTGCAGTCGCGCTTCAAGTTTGCGGCGTTTTACCGGCGATCGTGAAGGAAAATAAGACGCTTTGTAAACCGCGTGGAGACACCTATGCTTTCCCTTCTCCCAGAGACTTCTCTCTGCCGTTTATATGAGATAAGCAGCACATGCGCGCAATCTGATGTCCGCCAGGTGGGACAAGAATATTTTCGTCTCGTTTTTATTAGTTGACGAAAATGTCAGTATATTTTTATTACAGTTTTCGTTATAATGCATTCATTTTTATTTAGTTATCGTCTCGTTTTCGTCAGTGAAAACATGTCGTTAACGAATACTTTTCGTCATAGTTTTCGTTAACGAAATTAACACTGCACCATCAGCAGTCAGTTCTCTGCACCACCGCCTCTTGATCATGCCCAAACCCCCGACATATGCTCGTTCCCCTCTTTCTCCCTCCTATCTGAAGATGATGTTTCCAGGGTCATGTCTTCGAACCACCCAACGACTTGCCCGCTAGATCCCATCCCCACTCATCTCCTCCAGGCAATCTCTCCATCGGTTGTTCCCACTCTGACCCACATTATCAACTCGTCTCTCACCACTGGCACATTTCCCGCAGTCTTCAAAGAAGCCCGTATTACCCCGCTACTGAAGAAACCCACTCTTAATCCTGCACTGTTAGATAACTACAGACTGGTATCTCTCCTCAGCTTCATTTCCAAAACTCTTGAGCGTGTTGTATGTAACCAGCTCTCATCCTTTCTCTCGCAGTACAACCTCCTGGACAGTAACCAGTCAGGTTTCAAGAGCGGTCATTCCACTGAGACTGCGCTGCTCTCTGTCATTGAAGCCCTGAGACTGGCAAGAGCTGCCTCGAACTCATCTGTACTCATCCTACTGGATCTATCTGCCGCCTTTGACACCATTAACCACCACATCCTCCTGTCGACCCTCAAGGCTATGGGTGTCTCCGGAATGGTGCTACAATGGTTTAGGTCTTACATCTCAGGTAGGTCATTTAGAGTATCCTGGAGAGGTGAGCTCTCAGAGTCCCAACATCTAGATACAGGGGTGCCTCAGGGCTCAGTGCTTGGGGCGTTGCTCTTTTCTGTATACATGACATCCCTAGGCTCTGTCATTCGGAAATATGGCTTTTCCTATCACTGCTATGCGGATGATACACAACTCCACCTGTCATTTCAGCCTGACGATCCGACATGCCTGAGCGACATTTCGCTCTGGATGAAGGACCATCCCTTGCAGCTGGACCTTGCAAAAACAGAACTGCTTGTAATCCCGTCCCACACTAGGATCCATCACAACTGGGCTCATCAACCATCACATCTTCCAGAACGGCCAGAAACCTGGGAGTGGTGATCGATGATCAGCTAAAGTTCACAGATCAGATTGCAAGCACCACTCGGTCCTGTAGATTCATCCTCTACAACATCAGGAAAATTAGACCTTTCCTATCCGAGCATGCTATGCAGGTCCTAGTCCAGGTTCTTGTTCTGTCCAGACTGGACTATTACAATGCGCTACTAGCTGGACTTCCTGCTTGCACAACAAAACCTCTACAGATGATCCAGAATGCAGCGGCAAGAGTGGTCTTCAATGAACCGAAGAGAGCACACGTCACCCCTCTCTTCATTAAGTTAAATTGGCTTATACATATATATATATATTATACATATTTGAATAGATAATTACTCCAATGTTACGTCGTCAGGACGAATATGGGAATCACAAAGTTACGTCGCTGGAACGTTATTATGGTATGTCGTGGCAACGAATATGGTCCGGTCCAGGTACGTCGTCACAATGTATCTGTGTTATCTGGGTTACTACTGTACATTTTGGTATGATTATTACTTGTGTTTCCATATTGTTTTGTAATGATAAATCTATATCTAGTTTAAGGAAAAACCAAGGAGTAAATTATGGTATCATCGCTTTTTATTTCCTCTCAGTAAAAGGTTAGGCGGTTAATTATATTATGACACGCCCATCATTTTTAAGTTTCTCCTTAATCTGCAAGTTAGGAGCTACTTTTAGCCTTAAGATGTTTTGTGAATATGGGCCCAGATATTTAGAACAATTTATCCAGAAGAACAATGGTCTTCCAACATATTCACTTGTGTCTTTGTGTAATATGAACTTCCTTGTTCCTTGTTGAGCAACAAGAGGATTATGAAAGTATGAAAATCTGTTTCTCAACAGGCTGTTACGGTCATCTGCTATTAGTTCCTTTTAATGATAAATATGTACATTTAGGAAGCTTTTTCCCATTTTGAAATTGTAACTGAAATCGCAATGTTTAACAAATGAATGACAAAAAACCACGACAATTGTTTTTAGTGAATAGTAAAAAAATGAAAATAGTGAATTATTTCTATAAGGAAATATATAATTATATACATGACAAGTGACTGTATAGCACCTCCAATTACATATAGTTTTTTTCCATGTAAATACATAAATATAGGCCTATATGTTACCTTGAGGCAAATACACAAACTTCAAATGAAAGTGTTTTCTTCCCTAAACAGGTAATAGCACAATTATATCAGGCAATTGCCCTCGCATCTTTTCTGTCATAACAGCGATATTATTAAGCTGAACATTAAGATGAAAGTGTTAAAAAACATTTATTGTAGAATGTGTGCAAGTAACAAAGACATGGAAATATCTACTGTAATGTCTACTACATATACACAAAGCAAATATTAAATCAGTAAATTATTTTGTCAATCCCGTCTTTCCATATCGCTTTTCTGGAGTACTTAAACAATATAAAACCATAAAGGCCACCTACTATAGTTACACGTATAGGCTGCCACGAAGCCATTTGGAGTTTGTAGCTAAACCATATTCACACTCATTAGTGTCATAGAGTCATTATTCACTGACAGCCACAGTCATGGGATTGTCATATGCAGCGGTCTCTAGGTGATCTGCTTTTTTCCTGCGGAGTTCTGGAGGAGGTCGTGGCGGAGGGTTCTGGGGAGGTTTTTTGATACTCTCCCCAATTCGCTTTGACAGCTCCTTTCGATGCAGTATGGGCTCCCAGTGCTCCCCGTGGATAGCTGCCTGTGAAACCAAAATTAAAAACTATATGATGAATCAAAGGCTAAAGGCAAAGTGAATGTAGTCTGATCCCCACTACAGCAATGTGGCCACATGACCCAGTTAGTTAAACACAGTTTGACTCGTGTCTAACTAAGTGATATACTGCTCCATATAATATTGTGCTTTTGATAGTAATTAGTCACGTCATCTATTAGATCACTGTTTGTGTAAAATGTTCGGCAGTATAAGCATTGAGGAATGAGGATAAGCTGATATTTACTCATACTCACATTGTTGTCCTCATTGTAGGCTTTTATTTTATTTTTTTGCTTAAGTTCGTCCAAGAAAAAGAGCCAGGAATCTTACAAATGTCTCCATTAGAGTTTGACAAGAACAATGTCACAAACAAAGCTCAGAGTCTGGAATCAAAAGTCTAAGTACAACTAAAATGATCAACTCTAACATTGCTACAATCTACCTTCATTTTACACCCCCATACTCTTCGTGTATTTGAATAATTGTCTAAAACTTTGTCTGAAAAAAAAGCTGATACTTAAAAGAAATAGCCTACAACAACCGAGAACTCCTTCAAATCTCCTGAGCCATGAAAAGGCAACCACTGGGCAATAAAAGTTTCCTACTGCTTCATTGGTGTCATTTTAAACTGCAGAAGTGAGAAAGTGAAGAGGGGGATTTTACAGAAGGAAGTAACTGCAAAAAGAACCTTTCACATTCAGCCATTTTGCTTCAACCACTGACTTATGCGGGAGTTTGTACAGACTTACCGAAAGGTAGATTAAACTAGCGATCCCAAGACAAACACATCCCAGAACTGTGGCTAACATGAAACCTCCAGGAACACACAACCTAGAAGACAGCACACACACACACATGTCTGGTTTACTATCTCCGTGGGGACAGTCCATAGGCGTAATGTTTTTTATACTGTACAAACTGTATATTTTATCCCGTACCCCTAAACCTAAAGATCATAGAACACTTTTTGCATTTTTAGATTTAAAAAAAATATTGTTCTGTACAATTTATAAGCTTTTTTGCCCATGAGGACCTCAATTTTGGTCCCCACAGTGACACGAGTCCCCATGTGTTGGTGTGCATTCAGGTTTAGGTCCCCACCGGGATATACAAACATGAACACACACACACACACATATAACAGTCACAATAACAGTCATGCGTGCACAGAGAAAATGACAAATATGACAACACATGCATGGAATACATTCAATGTACATGTGACTTACGCAGCGTGCAGCAAAGCTCTGACGTAATAGTTGCTGGTCAGTGGCCCAAAAGCCTTTACACACACCGTGAAGCAGTACTGACCCCTGAAATGGACACACAAACCCTTCACATGAGACACAGTGTGCTTTTTATAGCATTATTAAATATGTGTCGAAATCAGCAAGCCATGTTTCCTGTAAATGAGGTCAGAAAACTCACGTCCTCTCAACACTGGTGCCTTTGCTCCGTTTACTGCGGGGATATTCCAGCAAACACACAAACACACCTGCAGCACTGTCACGGTTAAGGATACACACATACGAAATTTAAGTAGAACTTTCCGTTGACATTTTATCTTTTGACACACTAGTCACAGACATGAGGAAATGACATGAAAATCTGGGTTTGCCAAAGAACTCGTCAAAACATCATTCATTCAACTTTCTGAGAAACTAAGAAAACCTTTTTAGAGTTTAAAAGGATACATGCCAAACGCTGCGAATTGCCAACCTCTGAACTGACCGGCCACTCCAACTATACCTCCAGTCAGATAAACTGATAAAGAGATAGAGACATATATCCATATATTTATATTATATTCATATACAAAAATCCTGCAACCGATCCACTGCCAAAAAATGATATAAAAAACATATCTGGAGTATATTTACACATTAAAACACGTTTAATAAACCAAATAAACATAAATCAGCTTTGAAAATTACTTCTACAGCGTTTATTCATATTAGTTAATGTTAAATTCAACATACACTAAATGTTGAATCTCACATTAACAAAGACAATCCATTTTGTTAAAATATTTCTAATTGTCAGATCACGTTAACTAATAGAACATTTACGTAAAGTATTAATAAAAGACAGGTTTATGTACACGCAACTATCCATTTACAACTAAATAAATCGTAATATAGAATTTACTGTAATATACTTAAAGTAATTTCTATATTTAAGCATATTACTGTATTCACGGCAATGTTTGTCAGGCAAGTAACATTCATTAATAGTGCTCGTAAAATGCGTTTGAGATCAAAAGGAAACAAAACTGATAATGACAAGTATTGGAGTTCTTACTGAGACCAGCAGCCAGAGCCTGTTCGTTGGCCCACATCGCCCATTCAATCTTCCCCATGATGACAGACACAGACAACAAAACACACGAAAGTTCACATTCACACTTACTTTAACATAATCTAACAAGTAACTTTATTTAGGAAAGCCAGGCGGGGCGTGACCAGCGCGTCACAAACCCAACCTCTCATTCCGTCACTTCCGATTGTACTTTGCGCTCTTATCAAACAGCGGTGTAAATGTAAATACATGAAAAAGAAATTACATGGAAAGAACTGGGTTGGGTGGGGCAACGCTAGAAAGCGGCTCCAAATTCTTCTGGCTCACGTGATACTTTTCCCAGCCTATCATACTCGTAACGCGTTGAGGCATGAAGTGGAGTCTTGTCGGTTGTACGTTATATCTAATATATATTATTGAAATGATTTGGTGATCGGACGGGAGATTAAACAACAGTTTTACCATATTAAAATTCCCTACACAAAATTAAGTTATTAACATAAAAAAAACAAATTCTTATGCACTTGAAACTAAGAAGATTGCAAAAACAACACAGAATCACTCATTTCTTTCTTAAAAATAATCATTTTAATAACCAAAATGTACATGTTTTTACACAATTTAAGACATGTATGTCTTTTAAAAATATGCAACTAATACAAATTGCGATAATTTTGTGGTTGATCTATCAGGCACTCTTCTTGGGCAGCCCATCAGCATCCAGCAAATGAAGATTTGGATCCTCCACCACACAAGGTCCAGGACCAGCCTTAAAACATATTACACAGGAATTGCTAGAACTCATAATACATTTAGGAAAACCACAGCTGCGTCCGAAAGCTCTAAAATGCTGCCTTTGGAGGCTCCGTTCAAAGGCAGGAAGGCACTTCATGTCACCTGAGATACCTTCCCATGATTGATCCTTCACTGCCTTTCATGAACCACAATGCCATGCGTGTGCATGAAGAAGGTGATTGGATTGGGTTACAATTTTGTCAATATTTAAGCTTCATTTTAACTTTTAATAATTTGATTGCATTTCAAACAAGAAATGAGTTGTGTAATTTTTAAATATGTGATTTTGCAAATAGGTATGTCAAATTCAAATACATTTCCATTATGCCGCCTAAGCATTCGGACACAGCCCACGTATCCAACACTACACTGAAAAGTCACACTGACAAATACTATGTATTGTCCTTTGCAGTTTATGACCAGACAATGACTATCTAAAAACTGTATCATGACTGCAGTAAATGAAAAATATGGCTAATAATATACAATATCTCACAGAAGTGAGTACACCCCTCAGTTTTTTGTAAATATTTTATTATATCTTTTAATGTGACAACACTGAAGAAATGAGACTTTGCTACAATGTAAAGTAGTGAGTGTACAGCTTGTATAACAGTGTACATTTGCTGTCCCCTCAAAATAACTCAACACACAGCCATTAATGTCTAAACCTCTGGCAACAAAAGTGAGTACACCCCTAAGTGAAAATGTCCAAATTGGGCCCAATTAGCCATTTTCCCTCCCCGGTGTCATGTGATTCTTTAGTGTTACAAGGTCTCAGGTGTGAATGGGGAGCATGCGTGTTAAATTAGGTGTTATCGCTCTCACTCTCTCATATTGGTCACTGGAAGTTCAACATGGCACCTCATGGCAAAGAACTCTCTGAGGATCTGAAAAAAAAGAATTGTTGCTCTACATAAAGATGGCCTAGGCTATAAGAAGATTGCCAAGACACTGAAACTGAGCTGCAGCATGGTGGCCAAGACCATACAGCGGTTTAACAGGACAGGTTCCACTCAGAACAGGCCTCGCCATGGTCGACCAAAGAATTTGAGTGCACATGCCAAGCGTCATATCCAGAGGTTGTCTTTGGGAAATAGACGGATGAATGCTGCCAGCATTGCTGCAGAGGTTGAAGGGGTGGGGGTCAGCCTGTCAGTGCTCAGACCATACACCGCAAACTGCATCAAATTGGTCTGCATGCCTTCCCAGAAGGAAGCCTCTTCTAAAGATGATGCACAAGAAAGCCCGCAAACAGTTTGCTGAAGATAAACAGACTAAGGACATGGATTACTGTCCTGTGGTCTGATGATACCAAGATAAACTTATTTGGTTCAGATGGTGTCAAGTGTGTGTGGCGGCAACCAGGTGAGGAGTACAAGACACGTGTGGTTTGCCTATAGTCAAGCATGGTGGTGGGAGTGTCATGGTCTGGGGCTGCATGAGTGTTGCCAGCATTGGGGAGCAACAGTTCATTGAGGGAACAATCAATGCCAACATGTACTGTGACATACTGAAGCAGAGCATGATCCCCTCCCTTCGGAGACTGGGCCGCAGGACAGTATCCAACATGATAACGACCCCAAAAGAAGCTGAGGATAAAGGTGATGGACTGGCCAAGCATGTCTCCAGACCTAAACCCTATTAAGCATCTGTGGGGCATCCTCAAATGGAAGGTGGAGGAGCGCAAGGTCTCTAACATCCACCAGCTCTGTGATGTCATCATGGAGGAATGGAACAGGACTCCAGTGGCAACCTGTGAAGCTCTGGTGAACTCCATGCCCAAGAGGGTTAAGGCAGTGCTGGAAAATAATGGTGGCCACACAAAATATTGACACTTTGGGCCCAATTTGGACATTTTCACTTAGGGGTGTACTCAATTTTGTTGCCAGCGGTGTAGACATTAATGGCTGTGTGTTGAGTTATTTTGAGGGGACAGCAAATTTACACTGTTATACAAGCTGTACACTCACTACTTTACATTGTAGCAAAGTGTAATTTCTTCGGTGTTGTCACATGAAAAGATATAATAAAATATTTAATAAAATGTGAGGGGTGTACTCACTTCTGTGAGATACTGTAGCTTAGCTTGAAGATACCTACCTTAGTGCTGATTATATAGTGAATGCCCTTGGCTGTGGGCTCCATGTTAATCTCGCTCTTCAGCTCCTCAGAGAGTGGAGTTAAATTCACAGGAAGCCCCCTTAGAAACCTGTGAAATAAAATAAGACTTTCATATGAACAACAGCTCTGAACTCTAAGTACTAAATGGAGAGTCTAATATTTGTAACTTACTCTGCTCCATTGACTTCTGGGGGGAAAAAATGGCATACCACCTGTACAAACTCGGGCAAGTGCTCTTGTAGGGTATATATCACAGCGTTAGGACCAGCATCAAAAGTATAGGCCACCTAAAAGAAAATTTTTTTATCACCTTACATATAGTGCAGTATTAATTCACTGTATGCACACCCTGCTGCTTATGTATTTCCGCCCATATCTCAGTTTTACGTGGGCTTCCGGTATAGCATTCTCCCACAGCAAAATGAGGTCCTAGCGTGGTCTTTTTTCACATATTTTGATTAACTAGCGATTTAATTTTATTTTATTATATTATATAAGTATATATTAACTTTTGTTGCATACCTGTTTTATATATTTTATTAATACATCGTTGTAGTAATGAGTTCAAGAAGCTTTAAATACTTTCGTCGTGCAGGTGTGACGTCTCAATATTGCTGTGTCCTAACGGCAGCTCATTAAAACGTTAGGCAAGCATTGGATGTAAGCACGTATTGGTAAGCACGCCGGAAGCTAGATAACAACTGAGCCTAAACGCGGAAGTGGCCGTGCATAGAGTGAATACAGTCTTATCCCACGGTATTAATTCCATTCGTTTTTTTGATTCCATTCCTCAACAATAAGAGGTCTTTATCATTGATGTGTAAATGAAGTTCATTTTACAATACTTTTACCAAACTTATTTCCTATAATATGAGAAGCTTAATTTAAGATACATTTGCTCATTTAGTTCCTCAACATCCACTTGTACTGTAGTTTTGTTTAACTCATGCGAAATCTTGCGTGACCTCTAGAATCCGATCTTCATTTTCTGAAAGTTAAAGTGAAGTGAAAGTGACTTATTTGTCAGGTATGGTGACCCATACCCGAAATGTGACCTCTGCATTTAACCCACCCAGAGAGTAGTGGACACACGTACACCTGGAGCAGTGGGCAGCTATCACTGCAGCGCCCGGGGAGCAAGTGGGGGTAAGGTGACTTGCTCAAGGGCACCTCAGTCGTTACCCGCCGGCCCTGGAAATCGATCCGGCAACCTTCTGGTCACGAGTCCGACTCTCTAACCATTAAGCCACGACTGCCATTTCCTTCTATTTCCTAACCGTGTCTCTATCTGAAAATACTGCTTCATTTTATCGACCCTACTAGGCATAGGCCTGCCTATTAAAGTGCACCCGTTAGTATTTCAAATACATATTTCTCAGTGTCCACAGGTTTCCCTTATCATACTATTCAGTATTACACTTACATATTAAGCAACTAATAAGATCCCATCATTTGAAGAATATGATTTGTCCATAGTAACCCAGGACTATTATAACTTCAAGAGCCTATATGTTGGTATCAGCATTGGGTGATACATCATGAAGACTGTGATGATTTTGGTATGGTTTTTCATATGGCCATTAATAAAGAGTGTGTAAGTAGACTTGTTTCACAATATTTATGAAGACATGTGCTCACTCTGGTCTCTCCGTAGTGCTGGTTATAACGGTGCACAAGGCTGATGATCTTGCGGGAGATGTCGTTCAGGTAGAATATGGGTGGATATGTGTCCAGACAGGTGGCATGAAACTGGTTACTGTCTTTCATGGTCAGCTCCCCAAACACTGCAAAGTTTCGCTGACGAATAGCCCCGATCATCTGCTCCATACGACCAGGCACCACAACGTCTGCCCGGTACTGGGGAAGGCAGTATGATATGGAGTGATTTTAGTCTCATTAATTATTCACACGTAAAACAAGATACACACATGCGTAAACAGTTTCACATGAATAAAACCTAATTTACGTGCACAAAGTATAAATATACATTTACAAAAAGCAATTCACGTGCGTAACACAAAACTATTTTCTCATAAAGTACGTTTCGCAAACATACGACTGTGCACAAATATTTCGAAAGTTTAAAATGTACACGTTTATTGTGTTATGTGAATGTGCAAATCGTCACTCACGTGTGAATCGCCTTGGATGTTTGTGTGTGTTTTTTCAGACTCTCCTGGCAGCGCAACCCCTCCCACATGGGTTGTCGTACTCTTTAGCCAATCAGATTCAACCTGACCATTCAACCAATCATAAACGCGGAGAGCTCAAGGAAAACGGCTCTGCGCACCTTTTGCGCAGTTTGACTCACTTCATGTGTTGCCAATTTAGTGATTTTTCAGCCCCCTTAAGCGAGATATTTTCCAAAAGGCGGCTAGCTACAAATCTATGCGCCCATACAAAACAATGTTTCCAAGAACTAGTCATTTATTGTCCTTGTTTGCCCTCGTTCATTTAAAACATACATTGTATGGACATACAAACATAAATACATCTCAAACAGGCACAGTTTGTTACCCAGACGGATTTTAGCAGTTCAGTGGAAGTGACTGCTGGTTGTGTAGTTTTAAGTGGTCATGTTCACTCACTATTTCATACATTTTTTCTACAAAATAAGTTAATAAAAACAGATTTATTGTGTGGCTGTATTATGTTTTAATACTGCATCACAGCTCAGAGAGTAGATTAGCGAAGCTGTACAAACGAGCCTTTACTGCAGTGCTCCTTGAGTTCTGCGCTCTCCACGATTATGATTGGTTGAATGGTAAGGTTGAATCTGATTGGCTAAACAGGATGACAACTCAAGTGGGAGTGACAGCGCTGCCAAGAGAGTCTCAAAACACACACACAAATCCAGGGCGATTAACACATGAGTGACGATTTGCACATTCACATTCAATGAAAAGCTTGTACATTTTAAACTTTCAAAATATTTGTGCACAGTTGTACGTCTGTGAATTGTATTAAGCATTTGTGAAACATATTTTATGGGAATATAATTTTAGTTTACGCACGTGAATTGTTTTTTGTGAATGTACATATATGATTTGTGCACGTGAATTAGGTTTTATGCATGTGAAACTGGCTACGCAAGTGTACATCGTGTTTTATTTGTGAATAATTAATGAGACTAAAATCGCTCCATAGTATGACAGTTACATGTATACTTAGATAGATTTAAGAGTATATGAAATTGTCCTCACTTGTAATCCACTGCTATGAAAAGAACAACTTGTAACTCAGTGAGGAACAAACAGAAATGAAAATACATTTGTACCTTAAGAAGGTGACTTGTCTCCACGCTAGTGTGCATACCAGATGTGCTCCCTACAGACTTCTGCTCAGCGCTCACCTGGGAAGAAAGATCTCTACATAAGATACACAAAGCATGCAGTAAAACTAGAAGTGATGCATGTGATGAGGACACACTCATCATAATCTGATTTCATGTGGTCATAGAGGATGCACATACAGCACATGTAAATAGCGAACTTCCTTGGTTAACCACTTGTGATCGATTCACCCAACATGGATGTTCATAGCAGGTGTAAAGAGGGCTTGTGTTCTTCACAAAATCTGAGGTTCAATTCCAAACTCACCACTAGAATCAATACTCTGACCTCTGGCCAATACGACTCAGATTCCACTTGTTCAGCGATACTATCTTTCCCGTCCGAACGCTCACCCAATTTCCACTGGACAAATCCACCGTACAGACTCCTGCATGCACTGCCAGAGCCCTGCCGTGCCACCGCAGATAGCTCGCCCTCAACCCCAAACAACTGCGACAGTGTGTACACTGCAACACACAGGAGCAGGACATCCTGAGACAATCCTCCAGGACAGGACACACAGAGCAAACCATTTACTTTTCTTTAAAGGTCCAGTGTGTAATTTTTTGGGGGATCTATTGACGGAAATGCAATATAATATACATAACATTACAATGTGTTCAGAGGTGTATAAAGACCACACATGAAGCGTTGTTTTTCTTACCTTAGAATGAGCTATTTCTATCTACATACACTGAGGGTCTGCTTGCATGGAATGTTGTTGCCATGTTGTTTCTACAGTAGCCCTAAAGCTTCAGACAAACTGCTCTACAGAACGCGTTTCGTAAATATGGTATCTCATAAAGGGAGGGGTGGAGCGGGCCGTTGGTTGGAATTTGCAACTTCAACGCTAAATGCGGCTTAAAATTACAGAATGGTCCTTTAATGACATGTACACACATGGGATAATTTCTCACTGCTTTGGATTACATAAAAGCATGATTTTTTATTATTTAAAAGTAATGTATGCAGAATGGAATAAGCACGGTGCATGTTCATGGTGAAATGTCCACTAGTTCAAAAAGCTCTGCTCAACAAGAAGTGACTCGTGGCACATTTTACTTACCCAGACAGGCATAGCCAGATGCAGAGGAGGCCAGGCCAGCAGCGGTGGGAAAATTATTCTCGGAGCAGATATGGACCTTATAGGACACGCTGGTGACCTCTGAAGTGGGATTGTCGGTATTCCGCCTCTTGCGAGCTAACCGTCGAACTTTTGAATTAAAACACGAAGACATAAATGACATCTTTTGATATATATCCAAATATATTTTAATGCTCTGACAGCCAGGTACATACTCTCTCGCAGACATGACTGCAGTCTGGGGTGGCTAATATCCACCTCTTTGCCATTAAGCCATATGCGGTCTTCCCTGAAACTTCTGCTGCATGCGATTGTTGTGGTTGTTTTGAGCTACAAACGAGTCAGAAAATAGCATTTCAGCAACCTCACAATGTCTAAAGAGCTATCCTGGAGCACTTCTAATGTACAGAGACAGACGCTCAAAGAGTTAATGTGAGGAATATTATTTACCTGGTCCTGATGCAGAGTAACACTGAGTGATGAATTGATTGGCAGAATAAGATCTTCATCACGTTTCCCCCCTGATTTAATGTAATAAAAAACTTCCAGTAAGTAACCAAACAAATCTTCACACGTACATACACACCTATAAGAGGGCATTCTAAACAAAATACATCAACACAGTTTGAAGGCTGCAGTAATAATGAGTAAAATAACAATAACAAAAGTACATTTTTGTTTCTGTTTAGCTCTTGCATCATAATTTCATTTAAAGGACATGATTACTCACAATATTTAATGACCGCGATGTTTACCGGTGCCGTGCAAGTGACCCTGGTGATAGTTCGGTGATCGTTATCCGACATAGTCGTTTTTTTTTTTTTACTAAAACCGATTAACAAAAGTATACAATTACTTTAATTATGTGTTAAACCGTGAATGCACTAAACACTACCGACAATGTGAGAGTGTCAAACTCACAGAAAGCTTGTAAAAACACTAGCCTCGGTTTGGATTGGTCCATGCCCAATGGGAGGACCCGTTCTTGACCAATCAGAGCGATCGCTGTACTAGTCTTTAACAAGACAAACCAATGAATGAGGTCGGATCATGATCATACGAATAAAAAGACAGACCATTCTCGACCATTCGCGCATGCTCAGTAATTCCAATTTATACCAAAGACTATAGACATTAACAAGACATCGCAATACGAATGGGGAAAAGTGCAGCTGTAGTCCCGCTTTCGGGAAAAAAAGCAAATCGTCTACGTCGAGTAGGCTACTCTGGGGTGATGCTATAAACACAAACAAGACTGAGTAGACAAAAATGACCATTTGGCTTTAGATTCATAATATCTAAGATAAGTGGGAGTAAAGTTTTGAGGTGTATGATTTGTGATCAGAAACTCGGTTATCATGCCTTCACCTCATCAATGTTGAAACACAAGCACTTCCAACACTGATTTATTGGATGGCCATACATCTGATGGATATGATGTTCATTTACAAGGTGTGAAGTGCTTCGCGCTGATCTTCTGGACATCTTACAAACAAAAGTGAGTAAAGAAGACATTTTGTTCGTATAATGTGTCGTTGAGTTTGGCAAGAGATTTCGATGCTTTTACAACATTTTAACCAGCAGGTGGCATCAGCACGCGGTACGTGTTTCCCAGGGCCAGGGTGCCTGTTTCATACTGCACGAGTGAGCAGCGCGTGCCCATTGTCGTTTCACACCGGTAGCGTGTGCACCGTGCACCTCGCTGCCTGGGTACCACAGTACAACAATGCAATTTCGCATTACGTTATTTAAATACATCGATGAACAAAATATCTTCCAGTACTTCATCAAAGTAAATTGATTTTCATTTTTAAGTAGATTGCATAACTATGATTTGTTATATCCGTCTGTTTCGTGCTCTTTTAGATCTACATAGTACAAGTTATAAATAAAAAGCCATCGTGCTGTGAAGGATACAAAGTCACTAAAGGGTTAACTGCTCTTTGATCGTCCCCTGGTGGCTCGCTGCAGTACTGGTCATGAACCCCGCCCTCACCATTAAACAAAGGGACAGGAGCGAAACTAAAGATGCTTTCTATAAGTTTAGACAGTTTTTCATCACGTTGATGTATGTCCAAGTGTTCGTTTTTTAATAAGTTTGGTTTTAGTAAGTTAAAAGATGTTATAAAAAGGGGTATAAGTTATAACATGATTTGTTTACGAGGGGCTGGACCTTGATACCCGGTTCACTTCGTGCTCACTACGGCACAGACTCTGGTTCTACTGACGATTCCTTCTGCGCATGCCCAGGCTCCAAACTGACGTTTTGCGTAACATGTCAGCACCCATCGTCAGACGTTTAACGCTCAATTCATTCAATGGAAGGAAGCGGCGTCTCGCTGTCCATCTGTTTTACAGTCTGAGTGTTTAGAATGCTTCGATAACATGAAT
Organism: Triplophysa rosa; assembly: GCF_024868665.1. Classification (NCBI taxonomy): domain Eukaryota; kingdom Metazoa; phylum Chordata; class Actinopteri; order Cypriniformes; family Nemacheilidae; genus Triplophysa; species Triplophysa rosa. Next base: position 2,149,470 of record NC_079901.1, read on the forward strand.
CATTTTGCGAAGCAATTGAAAATAAAAGCTTCTGTATAAAAGCTTCGTTTCAACCATCACTATTGGACTGCAGGCTTGGAAGGATGCAGCCTCTGAATTAGGACAGAACTATGGATTAAAGGCACAGTACATAATTCATCACTAGTGGTTGTATATTCAAAACCCTAATAAAGCAAAAGCTTGATGATGCTGTGAAGAAAGGTGCAATGACGGGAGCTTTCATCTTCATTTACACTTCCGAAGGAAATTAATCAGATGGGATTCACAAATGATGTTCATGGATGAAAAATGCATAACTGTTACATCATTACGTAAGCCAAGAGTGGCTTATTCCTGAATAAAACGGAATGTCAAATAATAAAACAGAGGGCACGACTAGTGTTCTTCACTGCATGTCATTTAGATCTAAAAAAAAGTATCCATTCATTTCAAAGGATTTGCCACAATACAAGCAATATGAAAATATAGTCCATTTTGATTTCACAAGCATATTCAGAAAAATATCACAGAAGACAAACTACATTGTATGTTTGAAAGTATGCTTCTGTATTGATTCCTGACAACAACAAAGAAAACAACACAAAAAGAGTCTTGTATGCTAGTCAAACTTATGTTAAAACAGAAATCTATGACTTTAAATGAAATGTGTATGGAATAATTTACTAATTTTTTATTTATAAAATTTAAATGTGCACATATTGTGAATTCCGTACAGTTCGAACAACATTCACGCTACATGCAAGGCAAATGACATTGCTTTGCAAAATATCACACTACAATTTTGTTGAAGGCTTTTATTGTATGTAAACAGTTGCACAAGTCTCCCCAAAAAGGACACAAAAGCAGATGTCTGATTATTTCAAGTCCTCAGTGTGCTCAAAAGTCACTAATATGTAGCTGCGTTACTACAGTCAGGTGTGTTTGAGGTAAAGTTAAATAAAGAGAATTGCTAAACTATTGAGAAATTAAGAAAGTATTTAAATAAAGAGCTTCTGCACAGCCACAGATCAAAGTTCTTTGTCCGAGATTGTGTTTTGATCCTGGGTTGGTCAGTTGAAATTGTGCCCTGGTCAATATTAACACCAGAGTATTTGCCCGTAAGTAAAGAAATCCCAGTTGACTCATGACACCTTCCTGTCAATCGTCATCCTCTTCATCCGAGTCCATTACTCGCCGTCGATTAAACTAGGAACAAAACCCATCATATTCACTTTGTGTAATCGTGCATTTTGTAATATAAATAGTTCATAGATTGGTAGAGCTTTGTTTTTTACAGTCTAAAAGATTTCAATAAAATCTTACCTTTACAGTTGTTTTCTTTTCCGTCTGCTGACTAACTTTTTCAAGGATCTCTATCAAACCAGTCTCTGTGATCTAAACATACAATACTCATATAACCCATGTTTACAATCACATTGTCTTCAAACACATCATCATCTTTTTACCTTTCCTCCAAGCTGTCCAAAGCGAGCCATCTGTATCAGGTAATTTTCCACTGCTTTTGCTTTATCTGGCTTTACAAGAGCTAAATTACTCACTAAAGACAAAAGACAAATTGTTACTGTAGTACAAAAAAACATAGTGACTACTAAGCATACTGTAAAAATTAAAGGAGCCTCAAATATCCTGTTGTGTCCTCAAAGAACCTTAAACTGTATTTTAAGTGCTTCAAAACTCTTTTTTCCCCTCATAATAGTGTTATTGATGGAACAATCTAAAGTCTTGGTGGTTTTTCCAGGAACTTATAAGATTCTTGAATAACCCCATTTTAGTTCCGAATTTCTGGAGTCATCTTTTCACCTAAACTGGAACCTCAAAGTGCTTTGCGGGTTATTGAAGGAACTCAAATTCTAAAATATGGTTATTGTAAGATCTGTAAACTTTGTGTTAATTTTGTCAGCTATTTTTTATTTTAGTCTTAGTTTTGGTCCCACGACGAATACACTTTTTAGTTTTTATCTTATTTAGTCATCCTTGTCCTGTTTTTGCATAGTCATGTTTAGTCGACTAAATGTCGATGCATTTTCGTCTCGTTTTAGTCAATACAAACTTAGTCACATATTCGTCATGCTGTATAATGGTTCAAATGATAAAAATTGGTATTTTGCTAAAATTATAATCACCGTGATTGTTGTCGTTTGAGAAATTAGTTTGTATATTTCAGTTCAAGTATTAGTACTATTTAAGTACTATTTTACCAATAAGCACAAATCAATAGAATATCAAATCATGTGCATAGTCAACTTCATCTAAGAAGTATTTCCACAGAGGTCTGATAAGTGCATAGGCCTATTCATAGACATCCAACCTCTCCCTTAAGTTCTCCCACAAATGAGTCTTCCTGATGCCCGCAAAATATTGATAATTCCCCGAAACAACGCGACTGACCGTGAAGGAGAAACATTGGAACGTGGACTCGAATGGACTCACAGTTGTGGGATGTCTTTATTCAGCAACCACAATCGCAAACAAACAATATAGTGGAGATCAACGTGGCTCTAGCAGCTCATGAGAGAAACACAAAAATCTGTAATATTTATCTTAAATTTTTTTTGACAAAGACTAAAGAGTTTTTGTGTACGTTTTTATTTTATAACTGCATTTCAGTCTCATCATTTTTCGTCAACGATATTGCGTGGTGATAAAGTCTTGGTTGTCGTTTAACGACCTTCCTTTTCATTTCGTCATCTTTGAATTTTTTCACTATTGAATTAACTGAATGGTCAAATGTGCTTTTTATATTTTGTCTTTCTTTTCAATATAATACAATATAACTTAAAATAAAATTGAGAAAAACAAGTAAATTAAAACAAAAAACTGACCCCTCTCCCCTCTTGAATAGCCTGTATTAGGCCAATAACTGACTGCTGAAAGAATGTACTGTACCCCTACAACAAAACACTTCATTAAAAAGTGTCATTCAACATTATAAGCTAATTATGTATAGGGGCTATAACAGCCTTAGCCAACGGGTTGGTGCGTATGGTTGCGTTGATTTTGGTAATGTGTTGTAATGGTATGCCATATGGGACTGGGGGCAGTGAGCGTGCATTAACGGTGTGGGCAGTCGTGGCCTAATGGTTAGAGAGTCGGACTCGTGACCAGAAGGTTGCCGGTTCGATTACGGCCGGCACGTAACGACTGTGGTGCCTTTGAGCTGCAGTGATAGCTGCCCACTGCTTCTGGTGTATATGTGTTCTCGACTTGCAGTGCGTGAGTTCACTACTCACTGGACGGGTTAAATGCAGATAGGGCTGCAGCTATCGATTCTTTTACTAATCGAGTATTCTACTGATTTTCCATCGATTAATCGGGTATTCGGATAATAAGTACTTTTTCTTTATTAAAAAGCAATACTAAATATACAAGAGAAAATAACACAGGTCTCTTAAAATGAGTAAAACAACTAATTTGTTTCCTTTTTAGAACAATTAGTTTTTATTGCTGAAATAGCATACATTAATATCTGTGAAAACTAAACCCATTTAGTACATTCCATTGCCATATTAAATTCAAAATGCAATATAATACAAATATATAAATAAGAAACATGAATAAAATTGGAACTAATAATTTCAAACAATAGCCTATGACTTTTATTTTGGCAGGTTGTCAGAAGACCCTTATTTTTTAGTATGTCTGTTTCTTCACTCAAACAATAACATGTTTGTGAAATAAACTCTCAGCGCAACTCTGGAGGTGAAGTTCATGTCCTCATTCAGCGCAGACGCAGACAAATTCATGAGCATCACGCGTGTAGCACGTTAAACTGTGCAGTTCATTCACTCAGACACGCAGAACAGACAGATGACATGTGTAAATAACAGGATTCGGTGTCCACTAGTCCGCATCTAGTTTGATGGACTCAATGCAGCCGGAAAACAAGTTTCACTCGTAAAATAGACTAAAACCAAGTCAAATATCAGTTCACCATTTCAATAAGCTATTAGGGCTGTGACGGTGGCAGTTTTTTACCACCGCGGTGGTAATAGACAAATCGACCGCGATGTGCGGTGGTTGAGAAATATATATTATTTATATAAATAATATTTATATTATTATATTTGCGTGTAGCAACCACATGACGAGTGGAAGAGAAATATAGACCTTATTTAAATACTTGAAATTGTTAAATAATTGAAATATGATATTTGAAACAAATGAGGATGAAGCATCCGTCAATGTTTAACGCGCAAATCCATCAGTGAAACGGCACGCTACAGCATATAAAACATTGAAATAAACATCAGTAATAATGAAAACTTAAATGATATAAGAAAGCTAAATACTAAATAAAAAAGCTCTTGTTGCAGTAACTTCAGTCAGTGGCGTATTAACCCTTACAGTCCTTAACAATTCCATTTGAAACAAACTGTTTAAACCTACCTTGGCTTTCCTATTCAGATTGCCATAAAAACTTTACTTTTTCCGACTCGTTGATGTGAAACTTACTTGTTGACATTGTCCAGATTAAAATGTGTACAGCTGCACTAAATGCGCGTTCAGAAGATGTGCACAGGAGCGCAAATGAATAGATGTCTCTCCGCAACCGCGGCAAAACCAGCGCGCTCCGACACTTAGCAAGCGGGTCATAGCCAGTTTTGATTTTACGTATCTGTTCATTTCACAACAAGACCCATTGCAGAAGCCGCAGAATAACCTGGGTTTTGCCGTGCAGGCCTGCGCTCGAACGCACCAACGGACACGTATGCCAATAATTTCTGTTAATTTAAAATCTTTTAAATAAAACCATCCACAACTGAAAGGCTACAACTAGCAATCGTTATCGCAACTCTCATATTTATTACACCTATATTTGTCAGAGTGAAGTGCACTACCGCCGGTGGCAGTTCACCGTCATGGCACTTTACCATCGCGGTGGTGCGGTTGTAACGGCAACCGTCACAGCCCTATAAGCTATCAGTTATTTATCAGCATGAGAAACACGTGTGAGCGTGTGAACATACTAAAATGCGTGTGTCTCACGGTGAATGCATGAGACTGTAACATGAATAGAGTTTAGCGGGCTGTGCGTCAGTAATAACGGTCCGTGGGGAAACGCAGTGCTCCGTGTGTACTGTAGTTAAATGGATTAAACGAGGCTTCGAGGCAGCAAAAATTGCCTCGATGATTTTTTGTATTCGAATAACTCGAGTTACTCGAGGAATCGTTTCAGCCCTAAATGCAGAGGTCACCATAGCTGACAAATAGGTCACTCTCAGAGGACAGGTCCAGTGGAGGATAATCAAGAACTGGCCAGTGGTGCAGAAAGAAGAAGCCAATGGATGTGGTTTAGGCGGATGGACACAGCATGGGCTGCCAGATGACCTTGTAACAATGCAACTCACACCTAGGGCTGTGACGATAACCTCATTACTGCAGTATCCATTATCCTGGGTGAAAGATGCCTCTTGGTGAGGTGCTGCTGATAATGCCCTTTGTATGGTTCCCATCAATGCGACACATCGTCAGTTGTACTCCTCTGCCTCATTGTTTGTTTCGGCCCTTTATCACAAGACACCCTCAGCCACCAGCAGGTTGACTGCAGTAATGAGATGCCGACCGCGGTGTTGAGGTCATCACCGCACATTTTTTGTATTGTAGCGCACAGAAATGGATACTGTAGCAAAGCTCAATAAAACGGAAGGAATGAGGCAGGAACCGGCGAACATTCAAACACTTTAATCAAAAATAAATAAACAATAAACAGCAGTAAAAACAGGCTGGCAGCCCCTCACGGACGACTGCCGGCCACACGAACATAAACAAAACTTAACATTTCCAGGCCCGGTCCTCTCTCGTCGGCAGTCCCGTCGCTCGTCCTCTTATGCTCCCTAGCTCCCCGTGAGGCATGCGGGACCCGGTGCGCGTACAGCTGATACTCATTATCACTCACGCCACCAGCCCCGCCTTCCTGCCCCATGGCTCTCGTCCCGCCTTCCTCGCTACAGATACCTAATGTTGATTTGGTGCATGGAGTGTTTTTTTCCATGCGCCGCTAGAAGTAACGTTAGAGAGCTTACGGTAGTTTTGATCCCCGGAAAAAAAGGATGAGCAGTTTTAGTTCAGATGGGCGTGGATGTGTTTTACATTGCTCTTAGTTCCGTGGAACCTAAAAGTGAGTCAAAAAAGACTTTTGTGTCTGTCGTTCTTCAGACGCTTCAGTATTTTATTTATTTGCTGGGTAAAGTTACAGGAGTGCATATGGTGTGGGATATGAACTATAAACGCAATAATTAATTGTTAATCATAAATTACTGTCTTTCGTCCTATATGTTCAAGGGCTTCTGGGGGAAAAAAACTGCTTCCCGCGCAAGGAAGAGGGACAGTCCATTAAACATATGAGGGATTTATTTTGTGTGTGTGTCTGATTATTTTTAATTAAATGCTAGGTTTCAGTACTTGTGATGTCTACAGATAATGTTCAATAAAATACACACAAACACGGGCATAAAAGACAAAAGCATAACGTAAACATTTAGTTGCAAGTGCTTATAGCGATGCTTCTCTTTTGTGGTATAGGCTAGTATTTACAGTTGACAACATTATTCAAAAAATGGCCACAAATCTAGTGTCTAAGCCAAATGTTGTGTGGCACATTTTGGTTTTGACAAGGGGCAGCCGGTAAATTGCCACTCCATCGAGTGTGTATTCAGTGCTGCTGGCAACATTGTCACTCCGTTAAGAGTCCGTTTTCAATCATTTCATATTTGAATATTTGAGCTCATAAAAACGAATATTTGCTTATTTAAATCAAGTTAATAAAGACGTTTTTTTACGGTTTTATTTAGTCACAATTTCACATCAAGCCTATAATTATCTTTAAATATTCATAATGCATTAATATTATATCCTGTATATAGGTTTTTTTAATGTTGAAAAATTAGCAACGTTGGAAAAAAAGTAATAGAAAAATACATATAAACTGCATTTAAACCTGCGTGGAATGGTATAATACAAAAAAATACGGAGAAAAACCCTCTTTTATGTTGCACTCTGAAAATAAATATTATAAATGGTATATTTGTGGAGGTGTGATATTTGTGGTTGGGTGCGATTAACCGCCAAACCGCATGATTTGTTGCGTCTTCACCGCGGTAAGAAACAAAAAACTTATCGTCACAGCCCTACACACACCCAGGTCTGATCAACCTGCTGGTTGCTGAGGGTGTCTTGTGATAAAGGGCCGAAACAAACAATGAGGCAGAGGAGTACAACTGACGATGTGTCGCATTGATGGGAACCATACAAAGGGCATTATCAGCAGCACCTCACCAAAAGGCATCTTTCACCCAGGATAATGGATGTGATGAAAGTGGGACACACAACTCATGAGTAGACATGTGCACGGTTAATCGCAGTCACCACTAAATCCTGCAGAAACCGAGCTGGCTGCGATAATGCAAGGTATCGATTATTTTATTGCTGCGTACCTTGGCTCTGGGATCAGTAGGAAATGCTGCTCGATCTAAAAGCAGTGCGAGTCGCTTATAACGTGCATTTAAAAAAGCAACACTCCTCAAACATGATCATTATAAATATACTTTATTATCATGAAAATACCTGAGGAGGCTTGAGGAACAGTGATAAAAACATGTCCTTAGGCATTTCCTAGAACTATGTGTTATGGTCTTCTTCTGCAGCGCATATTTCGAGTTTCTGCAGGAGAGCGCCCTCTGGCTTTTGGATGCAGCAGCATTTTACCGTACTTCACTCACAAGTTGTGCATAAATCACGTGATATATATTTTCGGTTAATCGGGCAGAAGTCTACTCATGAGATGTCTCTATAATAATGGCAAGGAAAAGTAAATATGCTATGTATTTCTATAATCATTTATCCCCCAAACACAGAGGATGCATACCAGACGAACCAAGTGAAACCTCAGACCTCCTTTCATATTCTTGACTGCTTCCCCGTCATGCATAAGGCGTGGGAAATGTCCTATTGGGCAATTCAACTGTGCTGAAATAGTGGGATTATAACACCTAGTCCTATTAAGCGAATCTGAATAAACATGAATTGTTTGATTATTATAGGCAACACTGAAATATGATTTAAAGAAAAAAAAAACATCCATGCAAGCAATTCTGACAACCATTTCAGTTCACGTCTCTCCTCCAAACTCCGCCCACAAAAGCTGACTGTCACTGTTCTCTCAAATGCAAAAGCAAATGGTGTGAACACGGCCGGGATGCCCTTGACAAGTTGTTTAGTACAGGGAACTGTGTGCACGCGACCACTGTATGATGTCAAAGGATGCGGCTAGACCGCCAGTGTTCTGCCAATTTATGAATCCCTATCAAATTTTGCTACCTCCATAACCCCTCCCCCAACCCTTACACCTAAATAACCCCTCCCCCAACCCAATCACAACACGAGGGTAGCACAAATTTATAGGTAGCATAAATTGGCAGAACACCGGCTCCATCTTAAGTACACAAGTTACCGACCGGTTATGCTTTCATTCAGAAATTTACTCCAGTGCGGCAAGTTCCATGCCTTTCTCTGACATTTTAAAATGTTACACAAACTGCCGACATGTTTGCTGCATTAATAAAGCGTGTGCGTCGCTCTCTGTCTCTGCGCTCGTTGCTGCTAGATCATATCACACATCATATTTTTCACTTATTCGCCCGAACATGCCTTTTTTCCTATTTTCGGCCGAAGAATTTTGATTGCCGAACATTCAGTGCATCACTACTGTGTACAGTATAAAGCAGATTCAACGAGCCAATTGCACAGATTAAAACATTACAATGATCTAAGGATGCAGCGATTACCGAGGTTCACTATTCACCGCGCTTAAAAACGTCACGGTTATTTAATCGTAAAGGCTCCGTTAGGGGCTGTCCACCGAGGCGCATTTACGCGGCTGAAAACGGCAGGAGCACGGTTGAAAACGCCCGCTGCAGGCGCACTGTTCTGCCCAAAGTTGCAAGTACACCTGGCTGCAGGCTGCAGTATGGGGCGGTGCTACATATGGGGGAGGAGCTCCACATGGAGCTCCGCCCTCAACACATCCCATTGGTTAGCAGGCGGGGTTATTGTTAAATACGGCCTTCATGTGTCACTCTGCCCATAACTCCTCCCATTGGTCACAAGGAAATGACGTTGAAACCAGGAACTGAGGTTAAAAACATTGTTGTTCGACTTAATGCGGTGCCGTTCAAACCGATTGTAATATAAACTCTATTTATTTATTAATATAAATAGTATGATTAAAAACTTGAGTACATTCCTCAATATTTTTAAGGGCTTATTTTGGTTTATGGAGTGTCCGACAACAAGTTTATGTACATACATGATGTAAAAATACTATTATTTCGTAATAATAAGCAGTTTTTATTACCTTACTTCTTGACTGACTCTCAAATGATTTGTTCCGCGATTCATCTGTGTAATCTCCGCCTTTCCGCCAGCGTAGTCTGATCTGATTGGTCAGATAGTGTAGTCTGCTGTGATTGGTCAGATGGTCTAGTCTGCTGTGATTGGTCAGATGGTCTAGTCTGCTGTGATTGGTCAAACGCGTTCAGCATGTGTCGCAAATGGACCGCCTATCATTACTGCTGTATTACGGTTTGCAGGTGGTTGGATATTAACAGTGTATAGAGAGAGATGGCGTCGATTTTACCTTACCAGTTCGAGCCCGAGTCTGACGAATCATTCTTTAATCCTTATACAGATGCCAGTAAGAAAAAGGACTGTTTTAGACACTTCTCTTGTAACAGTTAGTTATCACGGCATACAGTGTACGGTGTTCGTATCTTCAGATGTTATTATAACTATAGTACACCACGCAGTTCTTGAAATAAAGACTTTGCGAGTTAATATGGTTGAACACTTACATTAGCGCAACGAGTTTATAGCTAACGTTAGGTAAACAAACAGTAACAACCCCTAAAATAACGGTAACGTTAGCTAAACACAGACATGAGATACGTCACACAAATTTAATTTTAAGTAAAGACAAAAATAAAGAGTCACACTTACAGGTTGTGATTCGGTGGAGCTTACAGGTCCAAATAAAGTTGGTATTGCAACATTTTTTAAGGAAAGACGTTTAATGTATCCTGCAGTAAAGGTGCCAAGATTGATGAAGCAATCTTCGGTAAAATGACACGCGCAAAGCAAAACGTTCGGTTTATACTCCTTTGGTGTCGTTTGAAAAATAAATAGTAACCATTTTTTCCTCAGAAGTTCTTCCTTTGGTAGTGAAAATAAGACTGACTTAGTTTCACTACATAGAACACAGCTTCTCTTAGACATGATGCACACGTCACGAACGAGCTAGTACAGTGTTTGGGGAGGAGAGAGTTAAGTTTTCGCAGTCAGTAGGCGGGGATTTTTCTATTGACGTAGGTACATTGTGGTTAAAGATTCGGACAGGTCATGGCTTGTTCGCGTGATTCAGAGTCGATTACCTTTTTTATAAGCTAATAACTTTGTTATTCGTTCACCTTCGGATTTACAACCTGCGCAGATTGCTTACATTCAAACACGGCAAAATTAAACACTTCATGAAATGTATTTTTTATGATCTCGAGGAATGTACTCTTTAACACAATGAAAGTTACTTCAGGGGAAGCGTTTCATTCATTTGTAAGTTTGTAAGCAAGAGTCTTTCTAGTACTTGTAGGTTGATTTTGATTCTGATTTTGGCTTGTCCTTTTAATAAGTGTAGTGACTGTTTAGGGTGTATTGGTAATTGTTTTAATAACAATGGTTTTACTACACATATTATGGTATAGAATATGGAATATGGTTACCGTAGCAGTTTGTGGTGTTTTACACCACTTTGTTTACAGTTTGTTTCTCATTTTTCATTTAACAAAGTATGTCATTGTCTATGTATTTATTTACCGTCCTTTACTTGTTTTTATTTGATATTTTTATCGTTATTAAAATGAATTTATCATTCATTATCCTACTTTTTTCTATTACTGTTATTTAATCCAGGGATTTTCAAACTGTGATCCGGGGCCCTCCAGAATGTTCTAAGAGAAAATGTTTGAGAAATATAAAGATAAAGGAAAAATGACAAAAGTCTACTGAACATTATTACGGTTTCATATAAATATGCTCATGTTTATTTCTAAGTGAAGAAAGAAAATTTCTAAGAAAACAGTCCAAAAACATTAAAAAAAACATTGTTTCTCTTTAGGTTTATACATCCATAATTTTAATAGCAAATTAGTGTGTTGCCTTTATACAATCATGCTTATCTAACATAGCTTCAATGTTCCTTGTCTATAAAAAAACAAGAAAACACAATTACTGAATTACACCATAAACTTTATTTCAATTACAACAAATGATTAAAATGTATACGAATATAGCAGGATTAAAAAAAATACTACAACATAAGCATATACACTCACCTAAAGGATTATTAGGAACACCTGTTCAATTTCTCATTAATGCAATTATCTAATCAACCAATCACATGGCAGTTGCTTCAATGCATTTAGGGGTGTGGTCCTGGTCAAGACAATCTCCTGAACTCCAAACTGAATGTCAGAATGGGAAAGAAAGGTGATTTAAGCAATTTTGAGCGTGGCATGGTTGTTGGTGCCAGACGGGCCGGTCTGAGTATTTCACAATCTGCTCAGTTACTGGGATTTTCACGCACAACCATTTCTAGGGTTTACAAAGAATGGTGTGAAAAGGGAAAAACATCCAGTATGCGGCAGTCCTGTGGGCGAAAATGCCTTGTTGATGCTAGAGGTCAGAGGAGAATGGGCCGACTGATTCAAGCTGATAGAAGAGCAACTTTGACTGAAATAACCACTCGTTACAACCGAGGTATGCAGCAAAGCATTTGTGAAGCCACAACACGCACAACCTTGAGGCAGATGGGCTACAACAGCAGAAGACCCCACCGGGTACCACTCATCTCCACTACAAATAGGAAAAAGAGGCTACAATTTGCACGAGCTCACCAAAATTGGACAGTTGAAGACTGGAAAAATGTTGCCTGGTCTGATGAGTCTCGATTTCTGTTGAGACATTCAAATGGTAGAGTCAGAATTTGGCGTAAACAGAATGAGAACATGGATCCATCATGCCTTGTTACCACTGTGCAGGCTGGTGGTGGTGGTGTAATGGTGTGGGGGATGTTTTCTTGGCACACTTTAGGCCCCTTAGTGCCAATTGGGCATCGTTTAAATGCCACGGCCTACCTGAGCATTGTTTCTGACCATGTCCATCCCTTTATGACCACCATGTACCCATCCTCTAATGGCTACTTCCAGCAGGATAATGCACCATGTCACAAAGCTCGAATCATTTCAAATTGGTTTCTTGAACATGACAATGAGTTCACTGTACTAGAATGGCCCCCACAGTCACCAGATCTCAACCCGATAGAACATCTTTGGGATGTGGTGGAACGGGAGCTTCGTGCCCTGGATGTGCATCCCACAAATCTCCATCAACTGCAAGATGCTATCCTATCAATATGGGCCAACATTTCTAAAGAATGCTTTCAGCACCTTGTTGAATCAATGCCACGTAGAATTAAGGCAGTTCTGAAGGCGAAAGGGGGTCAAACACCGTATTAGTATGGTGTTCCTAATAATCCTTTAGGTGAGTGTATAACCAACATAAAATTACAACAATAAACAACTTGCATTACATTTACGTGTGTGTAAATATGTGTGTACACATACAATTACTGGCAAGTAAAACAGCTGTCTGGCATTGTCAAACAAGCATTTTATCCATTAATAACATATATTTCCGACAGGGCAGAATGTGGTATTTAGCAGTTTTTGAAGCAAACTGCTATGTATAAAAAAACGTTCACTTCAACATCACAAGTTAACGATGTGGCATTTAGAGAGTTTTGCATTTGAACTATTCAATTGTTTATCAATGGCAATCAAGTTCATTAAACGTGGGGATTAAACCTTATAAAAAAACTGCCCAAATACAGACCGTGTACTCGCACTCACCGTGATGCTAGATATAGCGGAAGTGACGCATACTGAGGAATCGACGTCTTTACTTGTGTTTAACCAATAAAGCGAGGTTAGGGCGAGACGACACATAGACCCGCCCTTAATATTACCCCAACCACTAACCACTGAGACGCGTAGGGAATATGTAGCACCGCCCGTGCTGCATCCTGCAACCAGGACCTCCTCCAAAGTTGAGCATTTTTCTACTCTGGGCGCCCGGTCGAACGCCGGCGCTGATCGTGGGAAAAACGCATAGCACCAGCGCTGAGCGCGGAAAAATACGTCAACTGATGACTTTTTTTAAAAGCTCGGCATTTCCGTTGAAAACAATTGAAAAAACACACCGGCCGCAGGCGTAAACGCCTCGGTGGACACTGCCTCTTACATCGCATGTTTCTGTTGCATGGAACGGAAACGTTGCAACTTGCACAAAATGAAAACAAAGTTACACCAGTGGTGCACCAGCTTAAAGTATGAGGAGCCGTTTAGGCCTTAATTATTGAAATGACTCTTACAAACACTAGTGAAATAAAAACATTTACCTACCTTAGTGAAATTCATTCATATGTATCACTGAAATACCTCTTACAAACACTAGTGAAATAAAGCATGGATCGACCTTAGTGAAATTCATTCATATGCATCACTGAAATAATTCTTACAAACACTAGTGAAATAAAGCATGGATCGACCTTAGTAAAATGCTGCGTGCATTTAAAGGAACAATACGGCATTTTTAGGAGGATCTATTGACAGAAATGCAATATAATATACAAAACTATTTCTTCAGAGGTGTTTAAAGACCTTACGTAATGAACCATTATGTTTGTAATACCTTAGAATAAGCTATTTATATCTACATACAGAGCGGGCCTACATACATTGAATTTGTCACCATGTTTTGTACAGCAGCCCTAAATGGACAAACAACTCCACAACGCACGTTTCCTCTTCCTTTCCGCTGCGGTATCGTGGTGAAACGGATCAAGGGATGATCTGTGATCCGTACGAATTAGGGGTGTAACGGTACGTGTATTCATACCGAACCGTCACAGGCAACATTCCAAATATAGTCATCATTCCTATGCCCTACTCCTTCGAAGGGCAGATCCCTCGGAGTTTAGACTTTGGAGTGAATAAGGCATTTGCGTCCATTATGTAGACCAGGGGTCTTCAACTACTTTTCTTTAAGGGCCAGATTCCAAAAGTATAAATAGGATGCGGGCCAGTTTTTTTTACCATATTCTCATTTCTTCTGTTATTTTGTTTTTCTGTTATTTATTGCATTTTGTTCCTTTTAGGGCCTGATCAGACAGAACGCGCCTTTTGCTGTGAGACGCGCCTCTTTTGAATTGTTTTCAGTTGGCAGGGAGCGTTTTGCGCACTGCTTATGCGCGCCGGGCTTGGAAGTTTAAAAAAACTCAACTCTGAGCAGAAAAGCGCTTCACGTCATGTGTGCTTTTTTCCATTGTCCAATCGAATGAGTGGAGAGGCGGGCCTTCTGATACGGTGACGGAACTTTACAGTTGATTGAAACGTCCGGAGACTGCAATGATGAAGGAGAAACTTGTGCTGGCTGACACGGGTTAACCAAGAAAGGTCCAAGCAAATGCCCTCTGCTTGTACCTTTTTCAAGTTTCTGATAATATGACAGTTAACAGCAACTAGAGCGATCGCGCTATAATCCTTGACTGACAGGACAGCTGTTTTGATGGTTACCTAGCAACATAAAAAAAAACGCTGCACGCTTCTCTTTTCAAAGAGTCAATCAAAAGAGCAGCGCAGCGCGCCTCGCGTTTTCGAACATGAAAAGCGCGTTCTGTGTGATCGTACCCTTATACTGTTTTTATTGCTGTTTCTTATAGGCCATGATTAAAACATGCACACAAATATTGCATCCAGTAGTTGTGCCTTTTCATGATATTAAATTAGAAGGGATTTTGTCTTTTTAATTGTATTTTATATTCCTTAATGCGTTACTTTACCCAAAAATTGCTACTAATTTACTCACCCACAGTCCTCCAAGTACATCCAAGATGTGGGTGGCATTGTTTTTTCAAGAAGATATTTATGAAGATATTTGGTTGAATTAATTAAAGTTAAATCAATAAAAGTAAAAAACGCAAATACAATCAACACAAAAGTAATCCCTGCCCCTTGTGATGTTAAATTCGCGTCTTATAAAGCGAGCCAATTGATCTGTGCAAGAAACTGAACACTATTTTCACATCTTCGGGTGAATTCCAATCGCATTCATGTGCCCCACGCACTTATAGGGCAGAGCCTTTGTATAGTGCGAGTTCTGGGGGGAGATGAACAGCTGTTTTTCATAAATATAGCCATTATTCATAATGAATGCAGTAATAAGAAAAATTTCCCCCTTATCTGAGACAACCGTTCACGTGGTGTACCCTTCCTACAGTTAGCCTACTTTCAAGGGCACAAAACACGTTTTAGAACATGACATATCGCGTGCGCAAACCGATTGCCTGTGGCTGTGCAATGCATTGCTGATTATAACGTTGTAAATAACATTAAGTTTCTTGGACTGACCGATGAAATCGCTTTATAAGACGTAAAACATTATGAGCCGCGGGAATCACTTTCGTTTTGAATGTAGCAGCGTTTTGGACTTTTAAAGATGTGGCGTCTCAGGAGGACGTGCATTTAAAGCACACTGTTCTTAAAGTCTCTCCACTTATTTGAAATGTTAAGGCGGGCCAGGTAAAGATGATTGATGGGCCGCATCTGGCCCGTGGGCCGCCAGTTGACTAGCCCTGATGTAGATGTTTGGAATGCACTTGGCAAAGTAAGCGACGTAATTTGATTTCCTCATTATCTTCAGCTGGCATGTTCCTGTGACAATGCAGCATTTTCTCCGTCAGCAGATGTCGCTGTTTTAATGGCATAACTTGAGCATAAAACCTCTGTTTGCAAATAAACAATACATTTTATATTTTGAAGTTTTATATATATTAGTGTTTAACTTTTTAATATAATATTATATTATAAAAACTTTTTAAAATATAAAATGTATTGTTTATTTGCAAACAGTTAGGTTTTACGCTTAAGTTATGCCATTAAAACAGCGACATCTGCTGACGGACACAATGCTTCCTTGTCACAGGAACATGCCAGCTGAAGATAATGAGGAAATTACGTCGCTTACTTTGCCAAGTGCATTCCAAACGTCTACATAATGGCACGCAAATGCCCTGTTCACTCAAGTCTAAACTACAACTGCTCTGCCCTTCGAAGGAAGTTGGGTATTGGAATAATACCTTCCATTTTGGAATTTTCCCCTCGACATCTCGTGACGGTTCGGTACGAATACCCGTACCATTACACCCCTAGTACGGATTGTGCTCTCCGGTGCGGAACGCATGTGATCCGTGGATTAACTGAAAGTTTATTCATCATTGAGTAAAAGAGTAAAACGCGCTCTCGCTCGCTCTCCAGTTTCAGCTCCAACGCGCTCTCGCTCTCTCTCTCCAGCATCTGGACGAGTACAATATTAAAGCAGTTCCAGATAAAACAATGACGCTCAAAACTGCTCCTTCACACAGCTAATATTACAACAACAACATATCTTGGTATGTTAGTATGTTACTCACGTACTGATCTGAATCAAAGCATCGTCCTCGGAGGTGATTTTTAGACGATCTTTCTCTCCAACGTCTCTCTGCTGGAAAGCATCTCCATAGATATCTGAGTATCTCTGCTAAAAGCCTTAGTACCGCGGGTCTTAACACGTCTCTGCTGGAAAGTCTTTATAATATTAACACAGGTCCTTGCTCCTGCCTGACTTTTATCCTTCTTTTTAGACTTAAAATCCACAAACCGTTTATTTTATGTAATACATAAGACATCTCTCTTTCTACAGTCTTTCTAATGCCCTAATCTCTTCCCTGCGTCAACATGAGAACGTCATCTTTTTGTACTGTGGTGGCCACCGTCGTGTTTGGACTGAGCGATTCGTGGCAAATCTATAATACAACGGTAATGGCCGCTGTTAATCAAGAACTGTGCCTTTAACAGACTGTAATTTGCAACTGCAGTTGCAGCATTAAGCCACAGTGGAGGCGCTGTTTCATTATCAGCACACTGAGGCGCTAAAAAGAGTTGCAGAACAAGAGCTAGCTGTGTTTCACGGCTGTTTGTTTTGCATCCAAGTACGTTTAATTTCTTGAAATGTCTTAAATTAACATGACGTCCATCATTCTAATGTCTTCAGCTGTGCAGCTGGATCGTTGAATCAGCGTATACTGTACACAGCGAGTTCGCCAGTATGAACGCATATTGCGTTTAGAACGACTCGCACACGAATCACTCATTAGAACCGATTCATTTAAGCTATTGAACTTTTCAGTCACTAGTGAATATAAGAGATCATTGAATCATTTAAAGTGAACCACAGAGAATGCAAGATGTGAATGAGTTTTGCTCATTTAGTAAGACTGGTTAATTCAGTTGGCTATTGTGGGCTAAAAAGTTAGCTTGAATAAAACTTAATATTTTTAATAGTTTTATGTAACTTAATAATTGTCATTTTCATCTAATTTTATTAGAACTTTTAATATGTCAAAGTCACTTTGGTTAAGCCACTTAAGGCCGGATTAACATTTCGCGTCTTTTCCACGCGCACATTCGTAATTTTAAATGTAGACGCGACGCGGTCGCGACGCGCATGCGGGGCGACACGCTCTTTTTTTCAGGAGCGTCGGCGCCGCATCGAGATAAAAAATCTCAACTTTTCAGAAAGGCGCAAGCGCACCACAGGTCATGTGACAAGAACCAACCAGCCAATATAGACAAGCACAATGAAAATGGAGACACAGATGATCACAGCATAACTAAATCTAGTAGCAGAGTTATTGCGAGGTATTTTCAGTGCATATAATCCATATATCCTTTGTGCCAGTTTTTCCGCAAACAAAAGATCAGAAAAGCACCAGGCCCAGACAATGTCTCACCCTCCTGCCTGAAAGTCTGTGCGGAGCAGCTGTCGCCCATCTTCACTAATATTTTTAACAGATCTTTGGAGCAGTGTGAAGTCCCTTCATGCTTCAAACGCTCCACCATCATCCCTGTACAGAAGAAACCCAAAATTTCTGGACTTAATGACTACAGGCCTGTTGCTTTAACATCTGTGGTCATGAAGTCATTTGAGAGACTTGTACTGGCCCACCTGAAGGACATCACCAGAACACTTCTTGATCCCCTCCAGTTTGCTTACCGAGCAAACAGGTCTGTGGATGACGCAGTAAACATGGGACTGCATTACATCCTACAACACCTTGACAGACCAGGGACTTACGTCAGGATCCTGTTTGTAGACTTCAGATCGGCCTTCAACACCATAATCCCGGACCTCCTTCTGCCCAATCTTACCCAGCTCTCTGTGCCAACCTCTACCTGTCAGTGGATTATTAACTTCCTGTCGAACAGGCAGCAGCTAGTGAGGTTGGGAAAATTTAAATCCAGCACATGTACCATCAGCACTGGAGCTCCTCAAGGATGTGTTCTTTCTCCACTGCTATACTCTACACAAACGAATGCACCTCTACAGACCCTTCTGTCAAACTCTTGAAGTTTGCAGATGACACCACAGTCATTGGCCTTATTCAAGATGGTGATGAATCTGCTTACAGAAAGGAGGTTGCTCAGCTGGCTGCCTGGTGTAGTCAAAACAACCTAGAGCTGAATGCATTCAAGACAATGGAGATGATAGTGGATTTCAGAAGGAACCCTCCATCACTTCCTCCCGTCGCCATCCTGGACAGCACTGTGGATACTGTGGAGTCATTCAGGTTCCTGGGCTCCACCATCTCTCAGGACCTGAAGTGGGAGTCCCACATAGACTCCATTGTAAAGAAGGCCCAGCAGAGGTTATACTTCCTCCGTCAATTGAGGAAGTTCAACCTACCACAGGAGCTACTGACCCAGTTCTACTCAGTGGTCATCAAATCTGTTCTGTGCACTTCAATAACTGTTTGGTATGGCTCGGCCACCAAATCAGACCTACGAAGACTACAACGTACAGTTCGTAGTAATGAGAAGATTATTGGTGCTCCTCTGCCCACACTTCAGGACCTGTACGATTCCAGAGTGAAAAACAGGGCAAGAAAAATCATCATTGACTCCACACACCCAGCACACAAACTTTTTTAACTGTTGCCCTCTGGCCGGCGCTTTAGAGCACCAAACACCAGGACTTCCAGACACAGAAGCAGCTTCTTCCCCCAGGCAATCTCCCTCCTAAACAGATAACTGCTCCTTAAGAGCAATATTCCACTTCCACTACTCCTATAGTGTGCACTATAGTGCCTTATTATATCTACATTTTATTTATACATGTATACAACACTACATCTACTTACTACATTATCCATTTGCACAAGTGTACATACAATCTGTTAATATGTATATTCTACTATATACTACCCTGTACAATGTCTCTTATATGTTATTATCCCCTATTTTCTGTACAATAGTCTTTATTTTATATATGCATATTTTAGAATCTTTTAGACTGTAAATCTTATTATGTTGTATTGTCATTGTGTTGAATGTCTGTACTAGAAGCTTCCAACACCAAAGAAAATTCCTTGTGTGTGCAAGCACACTTGGCAATAAAGCTCTTCTGATTCTGATTTATACCTCCTCATCTCAATGGCTATCATGGCCCATGGTTGCTTAGCGACGACAGATGCCAGGAGAGCGCAAAGTCCAGGCACTTTGGAAAAAAAAGAGAACACAGTGCAGCTCGCGGTTCTAGACGCAAAATGTGAATCGAGCCTAAAGGTACAGTGGTACATGTGTGTGTACAAGATCAGGATGGCACCACCTCTGCCTCATTTTGAGCCAGGAAAAACCCTGTAAAAGGCCTCTTATAAACTAGTGCACTACTGAGGCAACATATTTCAGATATAGTTGATGAAAGATTTCAGTTTAATTGATGAGAGCTTATTTCACTTGAAAAGGAAGCTGCGCCCGCACTTCCGTTTAGTTTGATTTGAGCCCAGGCAAACCTTTGTAATACAGCTGTTGTTGTGTTGTTTTGATTTAAATTTATGTATTTAGTACAGCCTTCAACGTGATATATATATATATATATATATAGATGAGGACTAGATCCATCATTTGTATTCACGGAATGGCCTATTTTAGTCTCTGTATATAGATAACGTTGCTTGAATACATATCATTTATACCACAGGGCTGTTAAATGATTCAATCTGATTGGTTGACAAACGATCCATGGGAATGCATTAACTTTCAGTAAATGCACACCTATAAATGTGTTCCAGGTCTGCCGACCGCATTACAGTTCCATATCACTTCGCCACGTTTAAATAACAGGAAGGTTATAGTGTAGCCTACAGGCCATCACCTCACACAGCACCCTGCTCTCGATCTGACATTTATACTGTCAAACTTAACTGTTAATGGAAACACATGCACAGTTTCGTTTCAAAGCAATAAACAAAGCATTTCAAAAACAATAAATAAATACATATACTGAAATCGAATAAATAAAATAACTAAATAGAAAAATTAATTAATTAAAGAAATTAATAAACACGGATAGCATACTGGTTCATTTTCGTCTTCATGCTGCTTATAACTGATAACAAATATATTTTGAAAGTCCTACTCTTTCAAAAGTTTACGTGATTTTTTACTGCTGATGATACAAGCAATACGATGAATAAATAATATTATCATCACTGGCTTTTCTGCGCGCTTGTGCACACGCACACACGGTTTGGTACATATCTCGAGCTCATGGTACGATACACATCACGGTATTTTAAACAAAATAAAAATGAAACTGAAATTAGAATAAGATTTAAGAAAAAGAACATTTTTTTGGGGGGGTGCTGCAGTCTCTATATTTTGCGATGCGGCTGTGGACGATTCCAAATTGATTCACAAATGTAAAAAAACCAAATATTTCAAACTAAAGGCAGATGTTGCCGTATTGCTTTTAAGCAATCAAGCTACACATGTTGCTAAAATGCTTATAGACAGACTTAGGTTTAGGGTGAAGGTTAGAGTTTATAATGCATTACTACTTTTTTTTTAGCTTTCTGCATGTTTGTACAGTATTTTAGCAGGTTCAGCCCCATTTTGAGGATCTAAAAAACTTGCTAAAACTCTCTCACTCCGTCTCTATTTTACAGATCAATGTAATGCTGTGAGAAACCAAACCATACTTTTTGTAGACTCTGTAAACAGATAGAAATGTGTTGATGCCGTTAAAAAAAAAAAAAAAAAAAAAACATAGGGTTGTCTAAATAATGTGTGAATGTACTTACACCTGGCACGGGCAGACTGATCTAAGACTTGAGCCAGTATAGAGTTTCTCATTTCAGTCTCTCTGTGAAAATTCACAATAATAATATTATATGATAGTTACAAATTATATGAAGGGATTGTGTCGATTTTTTGTCAGATAAATATATTTCCTACCTTTGCTTGGCCTCTTGCTGTCCCTGCTGGTCATTGGAAGGGTCCTAAATGGAGGGTTAATACAATATTTAAAGTAGTACTTAAAATTACTTTTAAATAGTATAATTTTATACATTTTGTTCCTGTTTTGACTAAACAGGTAACAATTACCTAAGTAGAATAACGTTACTATTGTACGGTGAAAAACAAAATAAATAATTGTTTCTGAAAGAATTGACGAAACACTTCACATGGACAAGTAAAATAGCAGCAAATTGGTTTATAAAGATGTGGACGTGTCTAAAAATCAAAACTATGGTGCTATTCTGTAGAATCCGTTAGCTATATGGCTAAAATCAGCTGTTGGCTAACGTGTCAACAG
Organism: Triplophysa rosa; assembly: GCF_024868665.1. Lineage (NCBI taxonomy): Eukaryota > Metazoa > Chordata > Actinopteri > Cypriniformes > Nemacheilidae > Triplophysa > Triplophysa rosa. The sequence goes on from NC_079901.1 coordinate 2,171,268, forward strand.
TACATAAACGATAGAAATATATAAACTTCCAGATAAGCTTTAGATGGATTTTTGGGCAGTTCAAACAAAAATTGCAGTAACTTAGTGTCAAAATATTAATTTTTTACTGGGCCTGACATGTGCTCTTCAATATTTTACTGGTTATACAGAAAAGCAATTATCTTGGTATTCTCTTACCCCATGTTTCGCCTGGAGTTCGGCCATACGTTGCCGTCTAATAGCTTCCAATTCTTCATCAGCCATTAACTTTAAATAACCAGCGAGATTTAAAAGAGAAATAAAACTCAATACTAGCTCAGTGTACGTGCGTTGCTCTGCTCTAGTCTGGCGAGGCGAGATTCAAGCGCCACTGCCGAGAGCAGGACAGACCGTGTTAATCTACACCAGAGCGATCGAGCAATCAATTGTCTTTTATTTATGATAATTGCGATAAGATCAGTTCCACAACACCCCCATTTTACATTTTTTTCAATACTGATCATAACACGCATATTAAACTCTACAGTATTATGACTAAAACTTCATTAATACAACTGTAAATTGGCTTGTCGGATGTATTGCCCACCTTATTTTATATATATATTTTTTTACTATTTATCATTACGTTTTTCCCACATAAATAATAGCATTGTTTATTTAATAATATTTAGTATTGACTTAATTCATGCACAAAATGTACCCAAAGAGAATATACATTTGATCAATTATCGATATCAAGTTAAGTTTCCTTTCAACAATCATTTTGAAAACATGACTGGACGTTTTGTACTCCACGTAGACTGTAAAACGTTAAAATCGGTTGGGAAACGTCATTGTGCTTTATCTTCAGAAAAACACGCAGCGCCCTAGTTCACGTATTTTCAGGACATTTTGCCCTGACCAATGTGGCGAACTTACTGCCGTATCGCAGCATTGGGCCAAAGCGATCAATGCGGTAGGGCACGCCCCACATACTGTCACATCCTCGCGCAAATGCAGCCCAACTATCGCGAGGTGTTACGTTGCTAAGAGACTGTTTTTGTTGGGGTAGCATCATTTGAAGCTACAAGCCTTCTGATGTTTGCACGTAAGCTGTAAATATAATCACGAACAATGGTAAGTAAGTTCTGTGTCAGAAAAATTGCATAATGTGGTAATATGTTGTTGTTAAAATGTCTGTTCATTTCCTGGCAGCAATGATTGACTCTACTTGTTGTTCCGGCAAGAGCACGCTTCATTTATTGCTGTTTAAACTTTTCTGTAACTAAAAGACGTTAATGTATTTCTGCATCAAACAAAATACAAGTAAAAAACTCAGGGTTAAGCTCAGGCGTTATTCCGTATAGGCTATGTTGACTTAAATGGAAGACAGGCTATTTTACTTATAAAGAACAATCTATTGTTTTAACGGACAATGACCCCCACAAATGTTTACATTTACTACAACTATGTGTTCTATATTGCAGCCACCAAAAAGAAAAGCATCCACCAAGTCATCAAAGGGAAAAACCCCTACAGTAGTGGATGGTGTGTCGACAGAGGAGATGTCCAAAGAGCAGGTCTGGTGTTATTTAATTGACAATACTGCAGCACCACCACTTAAAGTTATATATCTAATGTTATAGTATATCCACCTTTTTCTTCATGGAGGGCGCCATTAACGCAAGTGACTTCCTGTTGGATGCTCTGCACTTCCGTTTAGTATTTGTTATTAGTTAGAGAACGTTACTGATAATGGTTAATCGTTAAGTTTATGGAAGATTTTTTGCAGTTAAAGGCTGTCACAACAGCCACAGAAAGCTCAGAAAACTTCACGAACATAAGTGTTACCACGTGACACAATAAGAGCGGAATGTAAATAACATTTAAAGACAGCTCTGTCATAGCTCTGACTACTGCATTCTGCACCTCTCAAAAACATCACAACACTTCTTTATTTACTGTATAGAGAATGTTAAGCTACGTCACGCCATGTTGAATGTTGCGCCATCTTGGGAGGATCGCTGCTATTGCGTTCAATGCAGTGATTTGTTTTTCTTGTTTGATTAGGTAATATAACTTTGTTTGGTCGGTCTTGCTGTGTTTAAAAACTGCAATAGCATTAGTCGTTCAGGAAAAGCCCCTGGTTCTTTCACTATCGATTTCTCCATATCGTGCCTTGGAATTATAAGGTTCAATTATAATAAGGTTCAATTATAAGGTTCAATCGGTCTGAGTAGTTTTGAGATATTGAGCTTTAAGGTTTTTGCATTTCATGTGATATGAGGGATATGAGGAACAAATATCTTAAAAGGCATAGACCCTTAATGTATTACAAATGTACAGTATCAACATTTTCTGAAATTTGTAAATGGGTTTTTTTGAACACAGAGAGAACCTTCTGATTCTGAAAAATCACTTTCGGTTTAGAATTATAAGGCTCTATCTGCAAAACATTCATTAAAGCAATACATTTTCAAGCAACACAAACAATATACTTTTGTTAAAACATGAAATTAGTGTATAATAATGTGTAAAAAAGGTACATTTACATGGTTTTATGACACTTATTTCATATTTTAGGATGCTTTTTTCTTGTTCAAGTTAAGCATAAAAGGCTGTGCTAATTGTTGTATTGATGTTTTATCCACAGAAGGTGGGACAGATCAAATTACTTTTTAAAGATGAGTATGGCTGAGAAGAATTGATGTTGTAATCAAGACTCTTGATGTTGTTGACTATTTGGCATTTACTGCATTATGAGAGTCTATTTAAACACAGGTATTAGGAAGCTAGCGCTGCTGGCTAGTGCCGTGTCTATAAATATGAAAAAAATAATCTCCTCAACAAAACCTAAAACAAAACAAAAAATACTATAGTTTTAGCTGCTCTCGTTGACAAGAGTATCAATAAAACAGTCAACCTTGAGGTTTCTTTTAAACATTGTTTTGTTTCCTCATATTCCCGGATTAGACTAAAAGGGATACAGCGACCTCCACTGGGCATGCGCACTTCAATACTGCATAATGTTTGTCACGCTGAAAACAGTTGATTAATATTTTTTTAATACTGTAAGGTTAGGTTTAGGATTGGGTAGGTGTAGGCGTTAGCTAATGTAATTTATTGTAATTATATGGCGAGATTTAGCACCACTTCCGGCAGTAGCTGTTTCCCTTCTAGCAACAAGATATTCCCCTGTCACTGTGGAGTCCGGTCACATGACAAAGAAAGCTGATCCTGATTGGTCCTCTTTTGTGCATTCAAAGTGCTGATTGGCTCTTGCAGATAGAACCTTATAGCACCAAATTATAATTAGATCTTGTAGATAGAACCTTTTTGTTTTCTTAAAGGTGCAGTGAACTGGCCGTTTTTATTGTTTTATACTATTGTCTGATGTCTACTTATGGCATTCGCGTGGTTTTTTCATTCGAAAACATCAAAATCAATAAGTAATAGGCTATTTTCTACCCTGGTTTTGAGGCTTGCTGGAGAAACGCTCGGTTTTTAAGGGCGGGCCGCGTAGAAGACTTGGAAGTAAATGCCCACTGCTATGATTGGATAGCAGCTTGCGTAGTTGACTTAGTTGGAGCCTTCTGTGAATTTGGTTAGACACGTAACGTTACATAATGTGATTTTACTCAAATTTACAGACTTATTTCCCGGGTGTGATGGCAAGGCTTTGCGTATAGTTTGTATAGCCTATAGTTGTATGGTGTTTAGTGATATATGACCGTACATGTCAGCATTTAAGACCCGCGAACCGGACAGAAGATCACCGGGATCGCGGGTCTCAAATGTTATAGTTTTCATGATAAATAAACAAACGGTAGACTCCCGGCTAAAACAACAGTGTTGGCAGATATGGATATGACCCAGCACCAGAAATAATATCACAACACTTCAAAACAGCCTCCATTATTCGCAAACGGTGGATAAAACCTTGAAAAATGATATATGAGCCCGCCAAATCACAGAGATGCCGATTACAATTATCCCCAGGTAATACTATAAGGGCATATTAAGCGATCTCTAACAAAGCAATAGTAGAAATGTTTTACTCACATAAGATTGCTGCGCTATTCCTATCGGATCCAATATTGACAGCACAGCACTGCTTTTTCATTTTAGTCTCCGCAAATCCAGCGTCGACCTCTGCCTTGTTCAAGGAATCTGCATTGAAATGAAGCGAACAGACGCTCAATGTCTTCCCCACATGAGCTGGAACGTCTTTAAAAATGAACTTCAACCACGCATTCCTACTGTCGGATTCCGAAGGAAGGTTATGCAGCGACCGTGTTCTTCCACAACCAGGCACTGCAAAATATTTTGAGATCTTTAACGGCATGATGCTTACACTTGCTCTATCTGGTTCCGTGCAGCTTGTGTTCAGTACTGTCATGCTCGCGCGAACCAGTGGGCAGGGCTCGAGAAGTAGGCGTTGATATTCTTCTGTGGATGCGGTGTTCAACCTATTTATAGGTGCATTCCAGTACCTGCCGTTCGCTGAGCCTCGTGTCAATAACAATTGTTATTTCAGTAACAAAGGCGTTTTCAGTTCTGACACTTATAGGATGTTCGCTTGAATACGATTCCCTCTTATATAACAAAAGCTCAGGTTAAAATTGTGGTCCTAGTTCACTGCACCTTTAAAAAAAGTCCCAAAATGCACACATTTAGAAAAACAAACATGGCATAATGTAAATAGGTTGTCACAGAATAAGAATTTGTGAATAACAAAATTTTGACCAAAATGTCAAATAGAACCTTATAATTCTAAGGCGACGGTATATCAAACAAAACAAGTAACGGTACATATCAAAACAATAATAGCAGTGGAGTATGGTCCTCCCAAGATGGCGGTGCCACTGCAACATGCAACATAGGGGGTGACGTAAGCTTCACATTCTCTATTGTTACATACTATTGCATTGTACATCACCATTAAAACATGAAGCATATATCCAGGGCTAAGCGACTTTATTATAATAACAAATTAAGTTTATTAATGGTTTAATATTAAAGTTGTGCTGAATTCAGAAATTCATATTCACATTGGATGATGCAGCTAGCCCAACACACATATTTAAAAGTATTTTATATATGTTTAACCCTGTTAGCAGTGTAGCTCTATAAATAAAGTCACATTTAACAACACAGCAGCAGCTGTATTGCTACATGACACAGCAGAACCAGCCACATTGAAGCATCTAGCTCTCTCCAGTACTGCGTTATTATATAAAAGAACCCACACAATGTGATCAGGTTTATTTATAGCTGGTCTGGTAAAAAAATCTGAATTATGACTCCCCTGTTTCGTAACAGGGATCCTATTCCTTTTATTGGGCAACTCTCCCGGAAAAGCACGGCAAGGCGAAAGAAAGAGCCCGCCCACGCGGCAACTGATGAGCGAGACCCGCTTGCCATCAAGATTGTCTGTTTGTTCACGGCATTTCAGTGATGATGTTATATAAATCATGGATTTAACGCTGGATTTGGAGATCGTTTGAAACTGATAGATGGCGCTGTCTCAGTGCTAAAAGATGCCGTACATGGACTGCACGCGGTAAGTGAAACTAAGTCATATGTCTGTGTTTTGTTGGCAATTGGCGCGTACGTGCATAATTGTGTGCTCATGCTGTTGTGTGCTCGTGCTGTAGTTCCGTCCCACTGCCATCCTCCAGCAGCTCGTGTTTTTCCGGAAATAATCGTACAGCTGTATCTATCTTTTATAAATGTGATCAAACTAAGCACTCTTCGAAGATATGACATATGCAATACTGTCACGGTCTGGTCGGGACATCATCTGGCACGGGGATGGTTTTGTATTTGTCGAGCACGTGGCTGTCACCGAGCTTTCGGCTGGCCTCGTGCTTGTGTCTGCGTGCGTCATTCGCCCCACCCTCGTGTTTTCCGTATGACTTCTCCTGCACAACAAGAGGACTTCTCGTGGGAGGACTCACCAGCTACTCCTCCAGGCACAGCCTTTCCCCTTTCTGTCTACGCGGACTCCGAGTCGAGTGAGGTCACCAGGCGCTACCGCCCTACTCTCAGCACCGGCAGCCTATCCTCGACTCTCCGTGCTGACTTCTGGCTCCTCTGGAGGGAAACACTTGCGACCTGTTTTTGTTACATTTCTCCCTGTCTTCGTCAGTGTTAAATAAAGACTCTGTTTTCCCCCCACACTTGGGTCTCCCGTGGTTCTGTCATGACACAATACTACTGTATAGGCCCAGCGGGACAGGATCCTATGCGGGTCGCGCTGCAACAACAGGGCGTCCTGCTGGGACAGCAGGCAACCCGTCTGTCCGCCACCACCCAGGGAGTAGACGTCTTGCAGGCACAGGTGGCCACTTTGCAGCATCAGCTCGCCGAACTCATTCAAGGCGCTGGCCAGGCGGGGAACCCCCATCAATCCCCACGTCACGGAGTCACTCACGAGCCTGAACTGCACTCCAACAGTCCCCCACTGTATGATGGGGATCCCAACTCCTGTCGGGCGTTTCAGTCACAGTGTTCCTTGGTTTTCGCTCTCCAACCACACAGGTATGCCACCGAGGAGACTCGGATTGCCTACATCTTAACCCTTCTCACAGGACGGGCCCTTCAGTGGGGTATCGCTGTCTGGGAGGCTCAGGATCTTTGTTGCCGATCTTTTCGGGAGTTTCGCGTGGAGATGACCAGCCTCTTCGACAGTGATTTACCATCCCGCAGTGCTTCTTTCCCACCATTTCTCAATGTTAACGCGCTAGACGGACGGTTTCAACATTCACGTGTTTAAGTCTGTTCACGCTGACAGCAGCGCTTTGAGAGTGCGCAGCGTGCTGCTGAACAGCAGCGGACTGTACCACAAGTAGATTATAGCAATTGCAAGTTCACATTACGTTAATACATTCACAGGCAAACCTCTTCAAAAAACGGATCATCTGACTCTTACATATGTGCAATGTTAGCATAAAACATGATGTGTTTATGTAGTTTTAACTGTTTCTCTGAAGGCTATGAGGGTTCAGTCAGTAGAGGAAGGAGGATTGACAGTGTGATATGATCACCACCTCAGCTAACTCGAGCACTATGCAAAAAGAATATAAATAAAACAATCACAGCTCTTTGCTAAAAGCTGCACCTGTTAAGAAAACAAAGCATCATTTTTGTGGATTTTGTGTTTTTCTCTATATATTTCATCATTGAGGATTTCTTTGAAAATGTCTAAAAATCTTGTCTCGTTCTCCTGAACTCAGTCTCGTGTCGTGGTATAAGTGTCTCGTCACACACCTACTCATTGACATTATGCGCTTTAAAATGACACTGAAGTATTAGAACGTCAGTTTAAGAGCTTTCAAGCTAAATTGGCTAAAACTAATGAGATCAAGCGGCGAAACAGAAGTCTTAAAGATCGGGTAACACACGCAGTTTCTGCCAATCTCATATAAATCTTGAGTACCTATACAGTAGTATTGCATACGTCGTATCTTTGGAGAGTATTTAGTTTGATCAAATTTATAAAAGAGAGATACAGCTGTACGATTATTTCCGGAAAAAGACGAGCTGCTGGAGGCAGGCAGGGGGGACGGACATTATGCACGTACGCACCGATTGCCAAAAAAACACAGCCATATGACTTAGTTTGACTCACCGCATGCAGTTCATGTCTGGCATCTTTCAGCACTGGGACTGCACCATCTATCAGTTTCAAATGATCTCCAAATCCAGCGCAAGAGTAACGAGCTGCAGCTGCAGGCCCACAGCGCAACCAATCTTGACGTAGCGCAGCCAATCTTCATAAGCGGGTCTTCCTTTCGTTCGTCGGTTGGCGCGTGGGTGGGCTATTTCTTTTGCCTTGCCGTGCTTTTCCGGGAGAATTGCCCAATAAAAGGAGTAGGATCCCTGTTACGAAACTTTCTGAAACAAGTTGAAGTGCTGGGGGAGTGCATCAAGCACAGAAATACTATGACATTAGGGCTGGGAGGAATGACAGAATATTCCGTTACCGCAGAATAAAATGGCGTGGTTAACTCGGCGCTCTGCAAATTAGGCGCCATTCTGAAAAAAACGAATGAATTAATCCACCCGTAACAAATGAACGTATCAAACATTCTTTTGACCTTCTTTCAGTCTGTTTAGTGATACGCTCCAGTCCGGCACTTCTCTCACCCGCAGTGCTCGTGCAGGGATCTGCGCCAGCATTTAAAAAAGCTCATTCTCAACACGTATTTCAGAAATCAGGTTGTTTTGAAAAGCTGTTAATAGCTTTATAAAGTTTAACTTCAGGCGAGCCAAGGTGAAACTTGCGTTGAAATGCGCGATGATGCTCGCGAGCGTTTGAGCGCTTTGATGTGACGCGCCTCTACCTCCAGTTTTGGGAGATGCGTGAGGAGTCACCAGAGACTCGCAGTGCAAAAACAAGCCCGAGAATAAACAAACCTAAAGACAGAGAGTCTCAACACACTAAAATTGCTCATCTAATAGAGAGTGAAGAGCGATAAAGACCTACAGTACAGACCCCATGAACACCAGTTACCAGTCATATACTGTACTCTCATTGTTTGTGCATATTCATACTTTACTGCTATATATGTTGTCTATCTTCCTACTGTATACATATGATATAGCCAGAAGATAAATATGAATAAATAATACATCTGATTATCAGAACTTAATTTGATATCTTTAGTACATTTTCATAACTTGCCTACATTTTAACTATGGTGAGCATTTAAATGAACTGTAATAAATAAATTAGTTAAATCAATCTAAAAAAAAGAGGTATAACATATAGAATTATAATGGGAGTTCCCTTTCTGTCGGTCTCTGAATATTGTGTCGAGCCGACAGATGGGGTTCGTCCTTGAGAACCAATCGCTTCCGACTACTTAGAAAAGGCCAATGAAATTGGCGAATGAAATTTGCATGCCCGACTCCGCCCCCGGATATCCGGGTATAAAAGGGAGACGGCGTGCCTCATTCATTCACCTTTTTGTTCTTCAGAGCCTTCGCTCATGAATTGCAGACCTTCGCTACTACTTAGCAACACAGACTGCCGGTTCTACGATGTGGTGCAGCGGACTGTCCCTTCCTGCGGCGACTTCCCCTGGGCGTCTCGGCGGTTCCAGAGGTGTTTGAGAGATCTAAAAGAGCAAATTTCTCCAGCGTGGCATGTCCCACTGTTCTCGTGTGTGCGGTACCCTCATCGAGGAGGGGGACGGTCACGATGTCTGCCTCAAGTGTTTGGGTCTCCAGCACGCCGAGGCAGCCTTTGTTGACTCGTCTTGCCCGCACTGCGGGCGGATGGTCATTCAGATGTTGCGGTCACGGGTGGCTGTCTTCTCTCGAGAACCAGCCACCACCTCGCATGCTTCCCGGGCTGTGACGAGAATGGCTAAGGCCATACTGTCCGCCAAGGCGAGCGGCGAGGGTGATATGGGGGCCACTGCGAGCGTAAATCGGTCAGCCAAGCGCTCGCGGACCGCTCGCACCCCGTCTCGCTCGCCTGACCGTTCCCTAGCAGACGATACCATACCGTCTGCATCCTCATTCACGCATTCGTAAACGGTGCATGAAGAAGATGAGATGCCTATCGCAGCATCGGAGAGCATCCGATCCCGACGATTCCTTGCAGCTCCCCCCCACGGGGGGTCGAGCTCAGGAAGAAGCAGATTTCGAGATGTCGGCCATGCTTTCCTGGGCCGCCGTGAGCATTGGGTTAGAGTGCACTCTGGTGCCTCTCCCCCAGTGCTCACGGCTGGACTCCAAGCCGCGCCCAACCCCGGTTCCGTTCTTCCCGGAGGTGCATGAGGAACTGACGAAAATGTGGAACGCCCCTTTTTGGGTTTGACGCTCGTACGCGTCAAACCAGTTCCGTCTCTCTTTCTTCCCTCGATGGTGGGGCAGCTATAGGCTACATCGACGTGCCCCAGGTGGAACGTGCAGTCGCGGTGCACCTGTGCCCGCAGGCGGCGTCAACCTGGAGAGGTCGACCAAAACTCCCGTCCAAAGCGTGTAGGACTTCGGCATCACTGGTGTCGAAGGCCTACACTGCTGCGGGACAAGCTGCCTCCTCTCTCCACGCCATGGCCATCCTGCAGGTCCACCAGGCCAAGGCGTTGAAAGAGATCCACGAGGGTAAGACCGACCCAGGGTTAACGCAGGAACTCTGCAGCGCCACCGACCTTGTCGTGGCAAGAAGTTGATCAGCCAATGTTGAAAGAATTCACGAAGACCAGAGAGCCAGGTTTCAAGAGGTTTCAATCTTTATCTGTTCGATCAAGCAAAGTGAGACATACAGAGTTCATCTGTAGATGCCTAACAATTACACTTCTGAATCCATCTTTTATACACTGTTTTCAAGTCGTTATCACAGTTTAAACCAATCATATTTACCTGACATCACCTTCTACCAATCAGGTTTTACATGACATCACTTATTTTTGTTAGTCCATCCTCTTTTGACATTTCACAGTTAAATATCAAGCTTATTACATCAACTTTTAACTGTGGCGAAACCTTTTAAAGGATTAAAAAAGATATACACATACATCCATCTTTAAAATGTAGATGTATGTCATTTTGTCAATTGCTACTATATGAAAGACACATACATCCATTTTTATTATGCGAATGTATGTCATATTGACATTTACTACCCCTAGCTTAATGTACTTTAAAATGGATCTCGTGTTTTCGTTTACAACTAATGTCTCCAAGAATGCGTGCTGTGTGTTTTCTCAAAGTGTATGCGTGCGAATGATGTCTTATGGTGCTGTTTGATGTTCAACCTAGCCTGTAACCGTTGACCCATGAGATCATGGTCTTTTTGTTATGAGACTCATAGCCTTTTCTGTGTTAGAGAAGTGTGTGATACCTTTATCTAGTTTAAATGCATTGTTTCATATAAAAACTCAATCAATAATAGAAAAACTTAATACTGTAATAGAAAAACCACCATAACCTCTCCCTACGGGCGACCAAGGTGACCGCGCGGGCCCTGGGTCAAGCGAGGTCCACTCTTGTGGTCCAGGAGAATCTCTGGCTTAACCTTGAGCAGATGAGCGACGCCGAGAAAGTCTGCTTTCTCGACGCGCCCATTGCGCAGGGTGGGCTGTTTGGTGACACTGTCGAGGACTTCGCTCAGCAGTTCTCGGCAGTAAAGAAGCAGACGGAGGCGATCAGCCACATCCTGCCCTGCCGTGACTCGGCCGCCCACAGGCCTTCGAGATCCCGTGAAGCATCTGCTCCCCAGCAGCCTCCTCCAACAGAGGAGACCACCACCCCGTCAGCAACCTTCGAGGAAAAAGCGACCCTGACGGGAAGACCCCAGGGAGGTTGACACCATCGGGCCCGACCCCAGCCATGTCATTGCTGGTCGGTCGATCCGGGATGGTTCCTGCCCCGTCCCAACATCAGCTAGGCTGATGTTGGAGGCCTAGCCGGGGGCCTAGCTCCCACTTCCTCACAAAAAGACTTTCCAATCTCCCTGGGTGTTTCTCACAGCCGCTCTCACCCTCTGTCTGATAGTGTTCGGCAACTCGACATTGCTTCTTGGCGAGGCGCAACATCGAATGTACATTGCAGCCCTCAGCACTCTCAAATCGACGGTGCGTGGAGCTGCATCGCCAGGCAGGCAAACCAGCAGAGCTAGTCTCCTCCCCAGGGGGTCGATGAAGCAGATTGTACCCATAGTCCTCCTGTCGCAGTCCCTGGGAGCTTGGCTCGAGCTTCCCATACCGTCATGGTGGCTGCGGGAAACGATCCGTCCCGGCTATGCGATCCAATTCGCCAGAAACCCACCCAAGTTTCGGGGCATCCTCTCAACCTCAGTCAGAAGTCAGGATGCTCCCGTACTACGGGCCAAGGTACCGTGCTACTCGCACTGAAGAGGCAGCAGCCTCTCGTGCAGGGCAAGCACGTGCTGGTCCGGTTGGACAGCACTACTGCAGTAGCGTATATCAACCGCCAGGGTGGCGTGCGCTCACGGCAGTTAACACGACTCGCCCGACACCTCCTCCTGTGGAGTCAGCAGGTGACCCGCTCCCTGCGTGCCACGTATATCCCAGGCGACCTGAACCAGACAGCCGATGCGCTCTCTCATCAGTCGACGCCTCGCAGAGAGTGGCGACTCCACCCCCGAGCAGTCCAGCTCATTTGAATGCAGTTCGGGCAGGCTCAGGTAGAACTGTTCGCCTCCCTGGAAACCACCCATTGCCCGCTTTGGTACTCCTTCTCCGAAGCTCCCCTCGGCACGGATGACAAGCGGAAGTACACCTTCCCCCCAGTGAGCCTCATTGCACAGACTCTGTGCAAGGTCAGGGAACAGGAGCATCAAGTGTTACTCGTTGCGCCACACTGGCCCAACCGGACTTGGTTCTCGGAGCTAATGCTCTTGACGACAGCTCCTCCCTGGCCGATTCCCCTGACGAAGGACCTGATTTCCCTGGGGAAGGGCACGTTATGGCATCCCAGGCCAGACCTCTGGAACCTCCATGTCTGGCCCCTGGACGGGACGAGGAGATCCTGAGTGGCCTACCCCCGGCGGTGGTAGAGACCATATCTCAGGCAAGGGCACCAGCCACTAGACGACTATACGCCTACAAGTGGCGCCTCTTCTCGTCCTGGTGCTCTTCTCGAAGAGAAGACCCACGGAGTTGTGCGATCAGGACCGTGCTGTCCTTTCTACAAGAGAGACTCGAGACTAACCTCTCCCCATCCACACTGAAAGTGTATGTAGCCGCCATTGCCACAACTCAGTTGCTGGAAAGTTTCTAGGACAGCACGACCTGGTCATCAGGTTCCTAAGGGGCGCGAGAAGGCGGAATCTGCCTCGTCCGCGCTCCATACCCTCTTGGGACCTTGATGTGGCCCTGGCGGGCCTCATCAGGCCCCCCTTCGAGCCCCTAGGAGATGCCACTCTTTCTCATCTCATGATGAAGACGGTTCTCCTGATGGGGCTCGCCTCTATCAAGAGGGTAGGGGACCTGCAAGCATTCTCTGTGTCCCCTGACTGCCTGGAATTCGGACCCAGGGATTCTCACGTTATCCTGAGACCTCGGCCCGGCGCTCCTCACCGGGGAGCAAGACCCAACCCAATCCGTGTTGTGTCCAGTACGTGCACTGCGCCTCTACTTAGACCGCACGCAGAGCTTCAGGAGCTCGGATCAGCTCTTTGTCTGTTTCAGAGGTCAGCAGAAGGGGAGAACTGTCTCCAAGCAGAGGTTGGCGCACTGGATTGTGGACGATGTCACGACGGCCTACCAGTCCCAAAACCGCCCGTGCCCACTCGCAGCGAGATCTCACTCCACCCGGGGTATAGCCTCCTCGTGGGCACTGGCACGCGGCGCCTCTCTCACAGACATATGCAGAGCTGCCTGTTGGGCTACACCCAACACCTTCGCGAGGTTCTACAACCTCCGCATAGAACTGGTGTCAGCCCGCGTCCTGCATGGCAACATGTAGGACCGGCAACCGGTAGGGTGTACACCTATGATGGTACTTTCACCCTTTCTCAAGTGGGTCAGCGTACTAATTCAGCCTCCCTTCTTTCCCCACTGGGTGAAGAACAGGCACTCCATCCATCACTAAGCAAGCACCTCCTGCGGGCGGGCTGGGCAGATCAGCCCTGCCCCTTAGGCCGGGTACCACCTGAGTTATTCACAACATAGCTCTAACCGGACCTAGTGCTGCCAGACGTTGTAACCCCCCAGCAGGGCGGTTCTGTCTGATGTATCCTCATGTTGGTTCCCACCTTGGTAACCCATGACCTTCCCTAGGTGGACCTCCACCTCACAGTTAACTCTTTCAGTCCGCACATTCTTCCCATGAGCTCTCCCCTAACGGTGAGACCATGTTGGTATCTCCACTAAACTCCTCCCTATGGTAGGAAGTGGTCTCTGTAGCGCATCCCCCGCTTGAGGAAGTAGCGCTTACCCAGTGGCTTTACGGTACCTAAACTATGTCATATGCTGTCAATGTCAGATGCAGAGAAGTTAATTCATGCATTCATGACATCAAGACTAGACTACTGTAATGCACTGTTAGGTGGTTGCCCTGCAGGCTTATTACAAAAACTCCAATTGGTCCAAAACGCGGAAGCTCGAGTTCTTACACGTACAAAAAAGTATGAACATATTAGCCCGGTTCTGTCAACCTTGCACTGGTTACCTATAAAGCATTGCGTTAACTTTAAAATCTTGCTTATTACCTATAAAGCCCTACATGGTTTAGCTCCTCAGTACTTGAATGAACTCCTTTTGTATTACAGTCCTTCACGTGCATTACGCTCTCAGGCGTCCTGTCAGTTGGTAATACCTAGAATTTCAAAATCAAGTGCAGGTGGTAGATCCTTTTCCTATCTAGCGCCTAAACTTTGGAATAGTCTTCCCTGCACTGTCCGGGAGGCAGACACACTCTGTCAGTTTAAATCTAGACTAAAGACGCATCTTTTTAATCTTGCATACACTACTCTTCCATAATATAAATCTTCAGAGGGTTTAGGCTGCATTAGTTAGATCAACCGGAACCAAAAACACAACTGATGTACTTGTTGCATCAAAGAGTACAGAACAGTACTCTACTCTCAGCCAGTCTTGTCTCATTGTTCCAAGGTTACCACAGCGAGCAGGATGCAGTTCATGGCCTGACCTGATGGTAGAGCGGAGAATGGGAAGTGGGGACCTGACAAGAGCTGAGATGATAGAGCTGGATAAAGAAGGACGCGGTCTCTTGACATGTCTTCACCACAAAATTTCAAATGCTATTAGATTATTAATGATAATCTTAAACTATAATTTATTTTATTATTAAGTTTATTTATTTTATTTAGCCTTGTTGTGCAAGCTCTCTGGAGCTTGTGCAGAGGCAGCAGCTTTTGCCAGAGGGGAACTGGAATCCCCTGGTTGGGCCTGGGTTCTCCTGAGGTTTTTTTTCTCGATTAGAGTTTTGGGTTCCTCGCCACCGTTTGCATACTGTTTTTGCACTATCTGCCTGGCCGGGGGGGCTGCTTTAGAATTTTAAAGTTTTACTTAATTAATATTGCATATAGGAATTTATAGTCTGTTATATTTGACCTGTGCTTCTCTCTCCTTTATCCTAAATGTGTGCTCTCACTGAGCGTGTGTGTGTGTGTGTGTGTGCGTACTTGTCTGTGTACGTACGTGTGTGTGTGTTTTGTGTGTGTGCGTGCGCATCCGTGTGTGTGTGTGTGTCTCTATGTCTATGTGTGTTAGTACGTGTGCATATTGTGTGTGTGGAGTGTTTTGTATGTGGGTATGTCTGTCTTCTGTGTTTTCAACCTTTTCTTGTTTTTGCATTTACAACTTTAATTATTTTGCTTATAGTCAATATGTCTCATGTACAGCTGCTTTGTAACAATGAAAATTGTAAAAGCGCTATATAAATAAAGTTGAGTTGAGTTGAGAGTACCTGTGAGGCCGAAGGCAGGGGCCTTTCCACCTTTCTAAAAAGCTCTGGGACCCCCTACCTACCCACTGGTAGGTTACAATTTCGCGGTAGCGCTCACGGCTGACACGCCCAGGCCAGTCACCGTCGCTTCGCTAGAGATTGTGACAGGGCACGGTATTGTGGCGTTTTCCATAGGAACCCCATCTGTCGGCTCGACACAACGTCGAGAGACCGACAGAAAGGGAACGTCTTAGTTTCGGATGTAACCTCGGTTCCCTGATGGAGGGAACGAGACGTTGTGTCCTTCTTGCCACAACACGTGCTGCCCACTGCAGGAGTCGTGAGAGGTCTCAGGCTTCTCAGAGCTAAGGTGGATGAATGAGGCACGCCGTCTCCCTTTTATACCCGGATATCCGGGGGGGAGTCCGGCATGCAAATTTCATTCGCCAATTTCATTGGCCTTTTCTAAGTAGTCGGAAGCGATTGGTTCTCAAGGACGAACCCCATCTGTCGGCTCGACACAACGTCTCGTTCCCTCCATCAGGGAACTGAGGTTACATCCATAACTAAGACGATTGTTTCATGAAATATATCGCTACCGTGAAATAAAATTACTCATGAAATAGATTTTTGGCCATTCCGCCCACCTCTATATGATATACATCCAACTCGTTTTTTAAAGTTGACCATGTTACGCATGAGAAGCAAGCATGTTTTAAGAGTACATAACATGAGATCATGAAAATCACATTTCATGCAGTGTGTAATATTGGCGTGTTTGAAAGTAAGCAGTCTGCCAAGTTTTAAATCCGAAGGTTAATGAATAACAAAGTTATTGGCTTTGGAAAAAGGGAGTCGACTCTGAATCACGCAAACGAGTCGTCTCTAGTCCAATTCGCGAACCGCGGCGGATTTACGTCACTACATATAGTCCCCACCTACATTTTGCTAGGACTGCCCGCAAAAACTCTTCTCCCCGAAACACTGTAGCTCGTGAGCCTCATTCGGGGTAGACGAATCAAAGCAGACTAGACCATCTGACCAATCACGTCAGACTAGGCTAGCAGAAAGGAGGGGATTAGACAGATGAATCACGGAACGCATCATTTGAGAGTCAGTCAAGAAGTAAGGTAAGAATAACTGCCTATTATTATGAAATAATAGTGTTTTTACACCTTCTATGTACATAAACTTGTTGTTGGACACTCCATAAACCAAAGTAGGACCTTAAAAATCCCTAGTTATGTACTCTTTAACAGTGTAAAAAAGTCAAATGCATGAAATAGCATGTTGCCCGATCTTTAAGCATCATCCTTACGTGCACAAGCAAGGCATAATGGGTACTTTCGCGCACTGTGGAAAAGGTGGATAAGAAAAATGTTATAAAATGTAGGGGTGAGCGTGGCACAACCTAACATCAGTTTAAATTTAACATGGACCTTTTGCATAGTAACACGGGGTCGAGCGAGGGTCTACATTTATAAAAATATGATTTCAACTCAAGTTTTTTTGACCCAGAGCCAAAATGTTTCAGGTTGTGCCCCGCTATTCCCTACTCTGAAAATTTTAATTGTATACACTATCATTTACAATCAAACACAGTTGACCTGTGCTAACCGGCATCATTCCTTGTTTTCTTCATTTCATCTCTCCATCGTTAACATCATAAAATATTTAGTTGGAGGAGCACATTGTCCGTCTGCGAGAGGAGCTCGACAGAGAACGAGAGGAGCGCAACTATTTTCAACTGGAGAGAGACAAAATCCACACATTTTGGGAAATCACCAAAAGACATTTGGAAGAGAAGAAGTGTGAGCTGAGGAACAGAGATCGTGAGATGGAGGAGGCTGAAGAGCGTCACCAAGTAGAAATTAAGGTCTCGTGATGTCAGCTGTTTAATTTCCCTTCAAGAACATGAGTTTAGGACTCGCTGTCTGAACCTAATGGTGTGTGATATGTTTGTGACGTGTGTTGTTGTTATTTAGGTATATAAGCAGAAAGTGAAGCACCTCCTCTATGAACAGCAGAACAGCCTGTCAGAGCTGAAAGCTGAAGGTGTTGTCAGCACTAAACTGTTGCAGAAGGAGCATGCTGACCTCGAGACACAACTGCACAAGGATCTGCACAGTTTAAAAGTGGAACTGAAGGAGCAGGAGCTGTCCAGTGAAAATGTGCTCAAAAGCCTTCAACTGGTATGCAAATATTTGGAATTCACTTTACTATACAGTACAATAATAGTAATATCAGTACTTCTGATTTACATCTATTGCTCTTCCAACAGAAACATGATGAAGAAACGACTGATCTGAGAAATGATTTTGCCAGACAAGTACGAGGTAAGATCTTTTATTTTTCAAATATTCTAGACAAGGTACTTTTTTCTGTAAACAGCAATTATTTAGAAAGAGCTGACTACTGAAAACCCCAATCAGTCGAACAGAAGGATTTTAGACAGCTATGGTGTTAGTTAAATGAACAATTAAAGGTCCAGTATGTCATTTTTTTGGAGGATCTATTGACAGAAATGAAATATAATATAAATAACTATGTCGTCAGAGGTGTATGAAGACCTTACATAATGAAGCATTATGTTTTTATTACCTTAAAATTAGCTATTTTTATCTACATATCACACCATGGAACCTGGACCTTTAAAAATTGTATCTAGAAAAGAAAAACAAACTTTGATGTTGGCTTGGGTTAGGTAAAAATAGCTAAACACTTGGTGGTGGTACAGGCCTTTAAGTATACTTCAATATAAGTGAAATTTTGTCTACTCACCCTCATGTCATTACAAACCTCTATGACTTTGTGTTTTGAAAAAGAAAGATTCATATGGATAGTTGACAAATAAACTGCACATGTGTCCCAGCGTGACGTAGCAAAAATGAACAATGAAGATAAATCTCTTTTATGCTATTTATAAATATTAATAATATAACATAATATTTTAAAGGACCAGTGTGTAATTTTTTATAGGATCTATTGACAGAAATACAATATAATATACATATCACAATGTCTTCAGAGGTGTATAAAGACCTTACATAATGAAGCAATATGTCTTTATTGCCTTAGAATCAGCTATTTCTATATACTGTACATACACCGTGGGTCCCTTGCATGAAATTCGCCATGTTTTGTCAGCCTCTGTAGTTAGGGGTGGATTAAAGTGATACTATTCTGTCATCATTTACTCACATTCGAGTTGTTCCAAATCTGTATAAATTTCTTTATTCTGATGAACACAGAGAAAGATATTTGGAAGAATGCTTAAAACTAAACAGATCTTGCCCCACAGATTTGGAACAACTCGAAGGTGGGTAAATGATGACAGAATTTTCATTTTTGGGTGAAGTATCCCTTTAAGGTGGTCAGGGGGCTTTCAGGTGCCTTTCACGCTTGCAGTTTAGTTTGGAACGGGGCACGGTTTGCATGAAAAATCGCTAATGTGAAAGCTGTCATGTGAACTCGGGTGCGCATTAGCCGATAACAATGTATTTACTGGATCCGGCTATGGCGAGGTGCTAAGAGGTCGCAACTTTTTAGCTCTGCTGCTAGTTCGTAACTAATCCTACAATACCAATCAGAATTGTATTAAAAGCCAAGCAACACGCATATAAGAGCATAGGGAAGTACAATGTCACGCAAAAGTGGGGGGGAAAAAAACAAGAAAAAGGCAAGAAATGAAGAAGAATATTCCGAGAGCGAGGAAATTAGCGACGCCATGGCAGCCGAGGACGGCCTCGATGAAAACGGTGACGAGGAAGTAGAAACGTCGGGTGGGAATAATCAGGATATCATGAAAGCTATTGAGTCCTTGATAAGCGGACTTTATAAGAAAATAGATGGAATACAAACAACAACTACGGAGATAAAGAGGGAGATACAGGAATGCACAGGGCGTATAACACAAGCGGAGCAACGCATTTCCGATGCCGAAGATAACGTTAATGGATTACGATCTAGAGTGAATATGTTGGAAAATACCGTTAAAACGCTGTCAAATAAAGTGGAAGATCTGGAATGCAGGAGTCGACGGAACAACATAAGACTGGTGGGCCTGCCGGAGAAAGCAGAGGGCCAGGACACTGTAACATTTCTGGAGAAGTGGATACCAGGGGCTCTAGGAATGGAATCACGGTATGCTTTGGTAATTTAGCGAGCTCACAGAATCGGCACTCCGACAAGTATCTACACGCGAAAGACACGCCCGAGGACAATGATCATGAAATTCCTGAATTTCAGAGATAGGGAACGAGTACTAAAGGCAGCCAAAATCAAAGGGAATGTTCTTTACAATAACTAACAAGTCCGTTTTCATCCAGACCTCTCCGCTGTCATCCACAAAATGCAGCTCGACTATGATGAGGTGCGGAAAAGGCTGCGAGACAAGGGGATTCACAAGCACAGAATTCTCTTTCCAGCACGGCTCCTGCTGACTCACGAGGAAAGATCCTACACCTTCCAAACTCCATCTGAAGTTGACAAATTTGTCCAATCGCTTTGAAAGAGCACGACGAACTGGATGTTAGAAATGAATCCATCAGGAATATGTAATGGTAATATTGGTTAAGATAATTCATTTTATATAATTCTCACACAAAGGAGTGTAACAACTTTTTTGCGTGACGTTCTCATGTCCAAACGTTTATTTACACGATCACACAAACTAAAATGGGCATGTGGAAGGGGAAAACACGGCCATGATTCACGTTTAAATTTCGGATTGTTGGATTGACACTCGAAAGGGAGGTCCAATAACCCATAACGGACTTTACATGGTCAGTTGGTCAGTTGGATTGTTCGACTGTTGTTGCTGTGGGTTTTTCTAAATATATTATACATATATTTTTGCCAACTCTTCAACTCAGTCCCCATGTATGTCATTATCTGATATGGGCCTGAATGTTCCTATATGTTAATCCTTTAATGGGTATGTATATGCATGTTGCATTGTTCTATACAACAAACTAAAACGTATTGGTAGTATTCGGTAATAGCAGAGTGAGCTTGGGAGAAGGAATTTGTGGACACCGTTTCGGTCATAAGCGGTTGGTATAAGGTGTGTGTTTTTTTTTTAATAATTTTTAATAATTATTATTATTATTCTCTCTTTTTTTTTCTTTTTTTTTTTTGGTGCGTTTCCGTCAAAGTCTTCTATCGAAACAAGTCTTAAAGAAATACTACAAAACAAATGTCTAGCTTGGAGGTGAAAATTACCTCATGGAACTGTAGGGGTTTAAATAAAACTACAAAGATTAAACAAGTGATGAACAGGATAAAATTCTTGAAGTCAAAAATCATTTTCTTGCAAGAAACTCATCTACTGAGTGGACACATTCCTAAAATAAGAAGAAGATGGCAGGGTCAGGTGATCTCTGCCTCCTATACTACCCATGCTAGAGGCGTTATAATACTAATCCATAAATCTGTCCCACTACAAATCAAAAATATAATTAAGGACCCTGCAGGTAGACATATCATAATCCAGGGTATGCTATTATCTGAAAATATAAACCTGATAAATGTGTATGGTCCCAACGAAGATAACCCTAAATTCTATAACAATTTGTTCTTGACTGTTTCAAATCTCACTGGGCAATATATAATTGCTGGCGATTTTAACTGTACGATTAATCCAGCAAGAGATAGATCATCAGGTTTAGATAACGCTCACACTAGATCGAGGAAGGCAATAAACAATTTTATTAAAGAACTAGACTTGTTGGATATATGGAGACACAGCAAACCCAATGCAGTAGAATATTCTTGTTATTCCAGCACTTATAGAATTTACTCACGTATAGACTATTTTTTGGTTTCCGCACAACTTGTTTCAAAAATTGATAACTGTCATTATAGTAGTATAGTAATTTCGGACCACGCAGCTATATCACTTATTTATACAGATGCTAAACTACTAGTGAGGGATTTACCAAAATGGCGACTTCAACCAGGATGGTTTACAGACCCCACATTTATAGATTATTTGGATAAACAAATGGACTTGTATTTTGAATGTAATACCTATCAAACATCTGCTAGCATAAGATGGGATGCATTTAAAGCTTTTATTAGGGGTCAAATAATTAGCTTCACCAGTTCAAAGAAAAAGAGTACACAAATGGAAATGAAGACATTAGATGAAAAAATTAAAAAACTTGAAACAGATATATACAACAACAAACCTAAATCTTTAGATGCAAATACACAACTACTCATACTTAGATCACAGTATAATGACTTGTCAGCTAATAAAGCAGCAACTAATTTAATGAAACTTAAACAATCCTACTATGACCAGGGGGAAAAACCTGGGAAACTTCTAGCATGGCGCATTAAACAACAGCAAACAGAAAGGTCTATTCACTGCATAGAAGATGCAAGTGGTAGAACTATAGTACAGAAATTACAGAAATTAATGAGGCCTTCAAGGTATTTTATGAGAAACTGTATAGCTCTGAGGGTACAACCAGACTCGATAAACAGACACAATTTCTAAATAACCTTAATATTCCTAGAATTTCAGATAATGAAAGCAAAGTATTAGATGGAGCATTAACAGGGAAAGAAGTTGCAGAATCAATTAACAGTATGCAGGCAGGAAAAATGGCAGGCCCAGATGGCATACCTATTGATATTTATAAAAAATTCCAATCCAATTTAATTTCACCTCTTTTGGATATGTTCCAGGAGTCTTACAGGAATGGTCTTCTCCCTACATCCCTGAGAAGAGCCCTAATAACTTTACTTCCAAAACCGGGAAAACCAAATACAAATTGTGAAAACATGTGCCCAATCAGCCTTTTAAATTCAGATACAAAAATACTTAGTAAAGTGCTTGCAAGAAGATTGGAGGGCTTACTCCCTCGAGTGGTGGGAGAGGACCAAAATGGTTTTATTCAAGGGAGACAGGGCTTTAATAATGTCAGACGAGTGCTCAATATTTTACACAGTCAAAGAGGGGTGAAAGACACAGCTTTACTTTCTCTTGATGCAGAAAAGGCCTTTGACCGTGTCGAATGGCATTACTTATTTGAGGTGCTCACCCACTTTGGCTTTGGGGAAACATTTTGTAAATGGGTTAGATTACTTTGTACTGGGCTCACTGCAGAGGTTTTGACCAATAATGTTGTCTCTAAACCTTTTAATATCTATAGGGGTTGCCCACAGGGAAGTCCTTTATCACCTTTATTATTTATCCTTGCATTGGAACCATTCGCCATAGCGGTGAGAATGCACAATGAAATTTATGGAATCCTAGTAAACCACCTGGAACATAAAATAGCATTATTTGCAGATGATGTAATTCTGTTCCTAAAAAATCTGAGTAGCTCTATTCCTACACTCCTGAATCTCATTGAAACTTTTGGAAAAATATCTGGATATAAAGTTAATCACTCCAAATCTTCTATAATGTTACTTAACGATTCAGAGAGGAAAAATAGCCAAGATTCTGCTTCTGTCTTCAACTCAACGGATAATTTTACATATCTGGGTATAAAAATTGTGCATGAGGTGAATAAGATAGCTCAGATAAACTATGACCCAATTTTGGAAGCTACAACTTCTTCAATAGAACGCTGGACATCTTTACCCATCTCAATGATTGGCAGGATAAATATCCTAAAAATGAATATACTCCTTTAATTTCTTTATTTTTTCCAAAATATCCCCTTACCCCCTCCCCCATATTTGTTTACTAGAATTAGAAAACTATTTACCAACTTTATTTGGCAAAACAAACGTCCCAGACTACGTCTAACTTTATTATACCTACCATTTGACCGAGGAGGACTTAAATGCCCAAACATCCAGTTGTATTATTGGGCAGCTCAGCTGCGTACAATCATGTTTTATTTCTCATCTGAAAATCCCCCTGCTTGGATGGATTTGGAATCCTGTTCTGTTACACCAAGATTGCCGTTGCACCTATACTTCTATTCGGCAGACCACAGATACCTAAGAAAACATACAGACAACCCTATTGTATTGAACATGATCAATATTTGGTTTGATTCTTCTAAATATTTGAATATAAATTCCTCCTGGTCACGTTTCAGTCCTATCTGGGGTAATGTTAATTTTAAACCAGGGAAATGTTATGCAGGATTTCGGATATGGGCCGAAAAAGGGTTAGGAAAAGTGCAAGACATGTACAATGAGGATGGAGTATTTATGTCCTTTACAGCAATATCAAACGAATACGACATTCCGAAGAACCATTTTTTCAAATATCTTCAAATTAGAAGCTTCATATTCTCATCTCAAAAACACTCATTAGATATTCCTAACATTTCCCCACTAGAGGCAGCAGTCATAGGACACTCAACTCAACTCAACTTTATTTATATAGCGCTTTTACAATTTTCATTGTTACAAAGCAGCTGTACATGAGACATATTGACTATAAGCAAAATAATTAAAGTTGTACCTGCAGAAACAAGAAAAGGTTGAAAACACAGAAGACAGACATACCCACATACAAAACACTCCACACACACAATATGCACACGTACTAACACACATAGACATAGAGACACACACACACACACACGGATGCGCACGCACACACACACATTTTTTTTTCTTTTTTTTTTTTGGTGCGTTTCCGTCAAAGTCTTCTATCGAAACAAGTCTTAAAGAAATACTACAAAACAAATGTCTAGCTTGGAGGTGAAAATTACCTCATGGAACTGTAGGGGTTTAAATAAAACTACAAAGATTAAACAAGTGATGAACAGGATAAAATTCTTGAAGTCAAAAATCATTTTCTTGCAAGAAACTCATCTACTGAGTGGACACATTCCTAAAATAAGAAGAAGATGGCAGGGTCAGGTGATCTCTGCCTCCTATACTACCCATGCTAGAGGCGTTATAATACTAATCCATAAATCTGTCCCACTACAAATCAAAAATATAATTAAGGACCCTGCAGGTAGACATATCATAATCCAGGGTATGCTATTATCTGAAAATATAAACCTGATAAATGTGTATGGTCCCAACGAAGATAACCCTAAATTCTATAACAATTTGTTCTTGACTGTTTCAAATCTCACTGGGCAATATATAATTGCTGGCGATTTTAACTGTACGATTAATCCAGCAAGAGATAGATCATCAGGTTTAGATAACGCTCACACTAGATCGAGGAAGGCAATAAACAATTTTATTAAAGAACTAGACTTGTTGGATATATGGAGACACAGCAAACCCAATGCAGTAGAATATTCTTGTTATTCCAGCACTTATAGAATTTACTCACGTATAGACTATTTTTTGGTTTCCGCACAACTTGTTTCAAAAATTGATAACTGTCATTATAGTAGTATAGTAATTTCGGACCACGCAGCTATATCACTTATTTATACAGATGCTAAACTACTAGTGAGGGATTTACCAAAATGGCGACTTCAACCAGGATGGTTTACAGACCCCACATTTATAGATTATTTGGATAAACAAATGGACTTGTATTTTGAATGTAATACCTATCAAACATCTGCTAGCATAAGATGGGATGCATTTAAAGCTTTTATTAGGGGTGAGCTTGGGAGAAGGAATTTTTGGACACCATTTCGGGCCATAAGCGGTTGGTATAAGGTGTGTGTTTTTTATTTATTTATTATCTTTTATTATTATTATTATTATTCTCTCCCCTTTTTGGGGGGGTATATATCCTATCAGCCCTCCTCTAAAAAGCAAAGCGGTCAGACTTATAGACATGTGTATTTTACAAGCTAAACGTATAATTGCTCTTAATTGGAAAAATATTAATGAGCCAAGAATTGAAAAGTGGGTTACAGAAATGGCGTCAAACATGTCAATGGAAAGATCACGTATATTGTCAAAAAGAAACAAAATGCTTTTGAAATTGTCTGGAAACCTTTTATTAACCTATTAAGGTACAATACAAATGTTGGTTACATGCTACAACAAGAACGAGGTCTGGGGGAGTAGGGTAGTAACATGATGTATACATAGACTTGGAAAATACTCTTTACCTGATCTGGATTTCTCTTTTTATTAATTCTATGTAATTCTATTTAATTTTCCTTTTTTTTTTTGGTTTGTGTTTTGTTTCGTTTTTTGGGAATGGGCTGATGGGAGGGGAAATGGGATGTAAATTGTTTGCTATGTTTACATGATTATTACCTGTTGTGGAACCTGTTGAGATATGCAAACTGAAAAAAGTAATAAATATATTGTTAAAAAAAAAGAATGTATTTGAAAATCATGTTTCCCAAAAAGCTTTAATATGACTAATTAGTATTCAAAACCTATAACAATTATGATAAAATCAGATAATTATGTTTTATACATAAACACAAGGAAATCCTCTGGAGCTGTATTATTATAGTATGTACATTGTTAAGACTGTGTGAATGTAGGCTGTAATTCTGGTGGACGAAGGGCCCCTCAAGAGGTAAAGCCCAGGGGCCCCTTACAGTCTAAATGCGGCCCTGGGCATATTGCTAAACTTGATTTTTTACTCTGCTCTTGTTAAGCATTTGTTGTATGGAATTGTTAAAACGTGGAAGATTAACTTACCATGTATGTGAACATTACAGATTATTTAAAACATTTTTTTTATGTTTTAATTTAGAAATATTACACAATACTTATACAACATCCTGCTTGCAACTCTTTGAAGATTAAAATTTATACCAGTCTTTTGTGTTCGTTTATTCCATAACACTTACAGAGCCTTTAGTTTATCTAAAAGAACATAACACGGCAAGACTTTTGAATGCCATTGATTTAACCATATACCAAAAGAAAATATGTACATAATCACAGGTGATACTAAGGACAACATACAATTTAAATTGTTAAACATACACAAAGAGATTAAAACATTTTCATAAGAAAATTGTGCTATAAGTATGTAACAGTATGTTCCTGTCTTAATGTACTACATCATCACTCTTGTAAGCAGTCCTGTTGTATTATGCTTTTATTTTACAATAAATTATCAATATTACTCTGTCCATGGCACCGAAGTTGTCATGTTACTAAATGTACTCAGAGAACATAAACGCCAAAAAAAGGGTCTGCATAGAATAAAGATTATTTATTGAATAATGCAGATGTGCTTCAATGCTCAGTGTAACTCTGTTTGACTTTGATTAGAAACAGATTGAATAGATGTTATTATACCATATCTTATATATAGATATTATTATGAACCTTGAGATGGAGACCATTGGAGACACATATCTACTTTTACAAACAATGCAACACCCAACATAAGAACAAATCATATTAAAATAAGGACAAAATGTAGCAATGATATGATATGTAATAAATGCATAAAACTTAGTAAGGGTTAGTAACGAATGTACATAATGGAATGATCAATAAATCAAATTCAATAATATAAAATAAGAAACAAATGTATGTTTCAACTCAGATCTAACACATTCTAAGAATTATAAACCCTTTTGAAACATAATTTTTTAATTTTGTGCATCAGGAATTTCCAGTCAACTATATTTTATGTTATAAAGAAAACAAGCTCTTTCTATAAAGTTAGAGTATAATCTGGATTTAACAATACAGTAAACAGGTCGAAAGGATTGTGTCTTTACACTTGAGAATACAGATAAAACTTATGTTGTGATGCTTGTACACAAATATTAAAAGTCAGAGAAATAATAAATAATATCTTAAACATTATACAAGAGCCACGTTATATTTCTAAAGGCCACTTTTAGTTATGTACACATCAGGACTGTCATATTTTGATACAAAAATTTTCATAAAATCACAGAAAAACCACTTGAAAGTCACATGTGCAAATGCATCACCACACGTGATCCATTTTGAGCTTTTTGGTTTTACAGTACATGAGAATTTGCATAAGATTAACACTAAACTTTTACAAAGAAGTTTTTTCAGGAATACAAAATATTCCTAACTTTTTTCTTAAAAAAACCCCCAAGTTTGGGTTTTCTTTTTCTTAAATTCGAACTTGATTATTTCGAGGTGTTACAGACACATCTGTATTGAGAGAGTTACATTTAAAATCTGATGATTGCAAACACAGAAAACACTTAGGCACTACCTGTGGCAAATGCTTTTTTCAATTTTGGTCCAACAAGATTTGTTTCAGTCCGTTTTCCATAAGATGTACCCTAACCTTGTAAGATCTTCTTTGTAAGATTCAGAACAATGTTTAAAAGCAAGAACGATGTGCAGCGTTATCTCTTTCTTACAGAGCAGGAAACATTATATGGGGGACACACAAGCCCACCCACACACACACACACACACACGCTCACACACGCACACGCACACACACACACACACGTCTGGTTTACTATCTCTGTGGGGACAGTCCATAGGCGTAATGTTTTTTATACTGTACAAACTGTATATTTTATCCCCTATCCCTAACCCAACCCCTAAACCTAAAGATCGTAGAACACATTTTGCATTTTTGATTATTAAAAAATATTGTTCTGTACAATTTATAAGCTTTTTTGCCCATGGGGACCTCAATTTTGGTCCCCACGGTGACACGAGTCCCCATGTGTTGGTGTGCATTCAGGTTTAGGTCCCCACCGGGATATACAAACATGAACACACACGCGCACACACACACACAAATTAAATGCTGATTAGTTGATTAAGTGCTAATTAGTTGATTCTCAAAAACGTTGTGACAAACACACATCTTAGAGCAAACAACATATATTTGAGACCAGGTGGCCAGGAAGATTTTCCCATGAAACAAAGTACAAAAAAGAACAATGGAAAGTCTCCATCTCAACCCAAAATATTTTGTATTTCAGTAATGGACAAAGTTATATCTCTATTGAAGAAGAGCTCAGATCTAGTGCAAGATCAATTGAACTGGACCTGAACTATCCGCATTTCATAGTTGGATGTATCTGTACAATAATGGGGAGATTTCAAAAGGGCACAAAAAGTTTGAGGACAAATGTGTGGGAAAAAGCAGGAGGGATAGATGCTGTTGTAAAAGCACTGCAAGAAGCTAACATTTTAACTAGAAACACTGCAGTCTTCTTCAAAAATATGGTCGGAGCTGGCTAGGGTGCTGTTTAATGAAGACACACCAAAGAACCGTGCCTGGCTATGGGTGAACTGGAACGAAAACCGCCGAAGCCTGAGAGACAGAGTATGTCAGGCCACAGAACACAGCAAAGTCAGTACCCAAGAAGTGCCACAAAATGGGACAAAGGGAATGCAGCCAGAAGATCAAGGTAAAATCTTAATAAATAACATGGTAAAAAAATGTGTCTCACATCATTTGTTTTCTCCAAAAATCACAAGCAATATCGAATTCAATATTTTTCAAACTCATCATGAATTATGACTGCGGTATATGGTACAATGATGCTGCTGAAGTCACAACTTAAAGGGCTAGTTCAAGAATAAAAAAATCTGTCATCATTTACTCACTTTTAAGTGGTTCCAAACTGGTCTAAATGTCTTTGTTCAGTTGAATTTTTTTTTTTCAAAGAATGTTAGGAACCGACCATTCTGGGGCACCATACTATGAACATTTAAGATGTGAAACTCTTTAAAAGCCAGCTCTGTCAAAAAATTGATTAAAATGTTCTGCAGCGCTCAATTTGAAGGGGGATGCCATGTTGATCCTTTATTATCTATATCATATACTTATTTATAAAATTATTATTTATAATATTATAAATTGCCTCTGAAATTTACAAAACAAAATGTCTGAGTCGTTTAAAATTGAAAAATCGACCACTGATATTGTAAGTGAATGCTCCCCACACATTGTATACGTTGCTCAAATAATTTTACAATACAACCCACTGAATACCCATGATACAGTACAATTCTAAGTAATTTCGTAATGTGCTGTCATACTGTAATATTTGTGAATATGATGGTTTAAGTCTTAATATAGTTATTGTTTCTGTGGACAACCAACTTCTTATATGATTACCATTTGAATCTGTCATGTCATGTGAACAAATGGAAAAGACAATCAGCTGTTTATAATCTTGTTACTTAATGTGCTTTTAGCCCCAGCAGGAACGCATTTATCCTAATATTCTGCGGTTATTGAAAAAGCTAATTTACAAAAAATGTAGCAGTGTTTTTAATACACTAGCGGCCTCAAAGTTTAATATTTGTATAGTTATATATTTTTTATATTTTTTGTCATTTTATCATATTCAGTGTAATCACCTTTTGACTAGAATTTGCAAAAATGTTTTATCGTCATTTTATCAAGCAGCTTCTTAAGATCTTACCCTGAGATGCTTTTTTAACAAAACTAAAGCAATTTCCATCTATTCTCTGCTCTTATTGGCTGTTCTTTCTTCATTATTCAGTCAAAGTCGTCCATTTTAAAAACATTTTTAGTATATAAATTGTTAGTTTTGTCATGTATGTTTACAAAGTTACATTTTGTCTATAAAACCAATTTCAGACATTTAAGCATACAGTTTCAGATCTTAAGTTTTTATTTAATCATGAGAAACATTGCACCCAAGTGTTTGACAAGCACCTTTAAATCAGTCTAAAATATAAACGTTTTTAGGCTGTGTTATCTTAACTTGTCTGTTGCTCTTGAAGCGCGGTTAGAGAGATCGCGTGCGGGGAGGCAACGCCTCTATTATTTTCCCACAGCCTCAGCAGTACAGAAAAAGCATTAAAGAACAAGTGAGTTGATTTTACCATGGAGTGCAGTTTTTGCATTTATAAGGCAGAAAACCCTGTGTTTTGGGATGTAGGAATGTCACCAATCCCACCCCCTTTCAGCTAATTTGACTAAAACATTGTAGTATAAAATAATTTTTGGAGAGACCACAGGGTCTTTCCATATGTTACATGACATAACTATTGTTTGCTAATGTGATTTAAACATAGCTCATCACTAAGCAAAATAAAAAGTCTTCGTTATAACACAGGCATTTTTTTATGTGACATCAAAAGGTTAGCTTTTTATATTTTCGTGTATAACTGTAAAACTTTACTGTGTTATGGTTGACCACTCTTATTTGAGACTTAGTACATAATGTGCTACTTTGTGTGATGCCTCTGTTGTTCCTGCAAGTAATTTGCATTTCTGCTTTGTTTTACATTTTCTGTGAATTACTTGTTTGATGAATAGTTGACAGTGATTAAAATCATGATAGTACTGTACATAGAATGTACATTTGTTGAAAATAAATCATATCTTAAACTACCACAGGTGAGGAACTGGCAGAGGTGACATCCCAGTATGGCACAGACATCGAAGAAAGAGAGATATACACCCTACCCACAGAGCCAGAAAATTACTCCGATACAACTGACCAGGATTCAGACAAAAACTTGGAGGGTCAACCTGAGGCCATGATTGTAAAGGAGGGCGAGCCAAATGTTTGGAGACAATGTCCAAAGGTAAAAAGAACATTTTCAGTTTCTCTGAGAAACAAAATGTGGAATATGATCAAACCACTAAAAGGATCTTCTAAATTAAGACAACCTTGGACGCTATTGCTGTATGACATCTTTAAAAAAGAAAATCCATGCTGTCCTCTGGCATTTCAATATCAGCATGTCAAGACTGATCAGAGCAGAAAAAGAAACCTTCCATATTTACATGCTTTAGCAGCCTGCACATTCCCTTCTTGCACAGCCAAATACACTTTCCAAATGAAAGAAAAACCTGCCTCACAGGATGAAGACATTACATTCTCAGTCCATCAAACAGGAGACATTCTTCACAAACTTGAAGAGAAAAAGAGTAGACCAACAGCATACCTAAAAAGAGGTAAAATAGCAAAAGCCTTAGACCATGGCCCCAGTCAGTGCTTTTACACCAGACTACAATCAACACCAAATGAGCAGATCTTAGCTGGGAACATGACTGACTGTCCCAATAAAAATGTACTAAAGGTAATAGGCTCTGAAGTAAGAAGAAATGAATATCTACACATTGACATCCTGATGGAAATATACCTAATGCAAACAATATTAGGAGAGTACCACATACCAGGCTACATACAGCTTTTTAGTATGAAGCCATTCATTGTACATTTGTACACAGAGCTTGGCATCAACATTCTTGTGCAACATTTGCTCAGCAGGTCGCCTGTATCCCTCTACCTTGATGCCACTGGGGGAGTTGTTTAAAAAGTACCCAACCAGCCAAAGCGTGTTCTCTATTATGCACTCGTTCTTCCAGGCATAGGCGCCGATCCTGTGGGTGCTCCGGGGCTCGAGCACCCACGGAAATTGCCGAGCACCCACGGAAAAACGGCATATGTTTCTCAATCAATTTTAACCAATCAAAATGCTTTTAAAAATAGGGTGTCTCTCTGATTGGTTGATCTTACGAGTCATAATTCAGATAGAGTGGTTGGCCTTGAAAACAGCAGTGGGCATTGTTAATCGTTGCGATAATGTCAATTTGTCTTTAAATTTCGAGTACAAATGGACAGGTTCGTGATTAAAAGGAAAACTTTAATTGACCCTATCTCTTCAGTAAGTAGCAGTGTTGCTAATACTTCAAGTGAACAGCCGTTGTCGTCGACGACATCATCAAGTAATGACAGCAGCAGAAGTAAAGGCGGGAGGCAGAAGCAGTCTCGAACATATCAAGAAAACTGGAAAAAAACATTTCCCTGGATAGCATACAATGCTATCAAAAACAAGGTATTTTGCGAACTCTGCGGTAAAGCAAAAGACATGCGTGCCCCACTCCCATCTACCACACACGAGCAAGAATCATATGCGGCATTTGTAAAAGATGGCTTGGTTGGGGCCTGTGGGGGTGGGGTTTGGTTTTGGCGACGTGAGCACCCACTGGCGAAAAAAGAAATCGGCGCCTATGCTTCCAGGAAATGGTGTAGATGCACCACCACTTCCCATTTGTGAGTTGCTGTCCAATGACCACTCAATACCACCAATCACATTTTGGCTCATGCAATTTGTATTGCATTTGTCAAAATACACACAAGTGAAGGTTCACCAGATAGAGACTGATTACAGCTGGGCTTTAATTCACAGCGTGATGGTTGCTTTCAACAAAGAGAACACAATCTCTTACCTCAACAGAGCCTATGAGTTGTGCATGGGGGAAAAGTCATGGGAGGACATCAAGTCATGTACTGTCTTGCATATTTGCTCTGCACATGTTTTGAAAGCTGTCAGACAGGCAATCTCAAGGCAGACAGAAGACAAAGGTCTGAGAGACTTTGCTTCCTTTGCTTTTGCAAGACTGCAAAATGCCACCTCAATGACCGAATCTAGAATTGTGTTCCATGCATTATGCAGTCTTCTCACCAACCCGCAAACCACAGAAAGTGTCAAAGAAAGTTTGAAAATTCTGGAAAGTGTAATTTCAAGATCTGAAGAGCATACACTGGAAGACCCAATCCAGTCTGAAGACGGGGAAACGTGGGACATAGAAGACAGAAAGCATGCAACAAGCATCATAGGCAGTTCACCATTCTCTGCTTATTTTCAAAAGATTATGAAATAGGTGAAAGACCAAGTGGCAAACGAAACACTCTTGGCAGAGGACAATCCATACTATTGTCCTGGCATCCTCAATGTCCTCTTTGACACATACCTTGCCATTTTTCCACTTTGGAGTGGCGTGCTTTTGGGAGACCTGAAGAGGTATGTGTCAAACGAACAAGACATTGTGAAAACAAGTATGTCACAAAAAACAAGAGACACCAACTGTCACGTAGAAACATGGTTTGGCATTGTAAAACATTCCATAATGCTGAGCAAGAAAAAAGTCAGGGCAGGAGACTTCTTAAAAGCGATGTTTAAGTCTCTGCAAGCAAGATATACAGAACACATTATTCAGCAAAACCTTCCTCAACTGTTATTGCAGAAACCTCTGCCACCTACGAACCTTGATCAGTGTCAAGAAACATGGAGGAAAAAAAATGAAGAACGTCACCCAGCCACAAAATCCAAATATTTTTCAGTTCCAGCTAACATACCGGTTCCCAAGAAAAGAAGAACGATCTCAAAGGATGTCACAAAGAGCAAAAAAAGATCAAGTACATGTCAAAGAGCAGGTGATGGTCAAGACCCAAGTAACCTCCCTGCAGAGGCACTCACTGTAGAGGAAGAGGTAATGAAGATATAAGTGCAAGTTTAAGTGTTTATCGCATATATTCCTTAATGCAATTATTGACTATGTGAAGCTCCTATTATTTTAGGTTGAGATGCTTTGGAATAAGACTCCCACAGAACTGATTGTAGCAATTGTACAGTCCCCAAGCCACGATCTGGAGTACACTTTACGTCACCGAGAATTAATAGCACTGAAGCCTCATAATTGGTTATTTGGAGAGGTACATATATGTTACAACATAATTGGGAAATAGTTGTATGACAGTTGTATTTGTGTTATAGATCAAGCTAAAAACTACACGTTATCCTTACTGTATAAACCAACTGAAGTAAAGTTAATACTTTTGAATGCTTTTCTCCATATTTACAGACAATTGAGTGCTATTTGAGGGCAGTCCTTAATAAGATGGAGGCAAATGTCTACCAGCTAAGCCATTTCACTGCAATGACAATTTTCAATGGTCCAAGGGAGCTCATGGAACGACAAGGCCTGCAAACAGTGAGTGCAACTACTTAAGATTCAGCATTTTTACATGTACAGAACACAAACAAGGTTGTATACATTTGTGTAAAACAGGTCGACTTTAATCAATATGATGGGGTCATCTCTCCAGTAAATACCTCACGTGCACACTGGACGTTTGTGGTAAGTACAAACAATGAGCAATTACACATAATTACAGATAACAATGATATTAAATGTAAATAATTGCCTTAACATTTATTCCTATTTTCATCAATTTAGTATCTACATGCTATAACCAACACCATTTTCATGTTTGACCCCCTAAATGATACCAATGACATGGCATTAGCCACAGAGGCACGTGCAAAATTTGAGTAAGTTAGATCTTTGGCAAAACTTTTTCTTATGTGTTTGACTAAAACAATCGTAGACTTACATAGTTGATGTTGCTGATGACCCCCTAAGTCTCACACTATATTTCTCTATAACCAGAGATTATTTTGAAATGAGAAGAACTCTGTATGGAAAAGCAGACTGGGTGGACATCAAGTGGAAGCCAGGCACTATTCAACATTCAATGCAGACTGATAGTGACAGCTGTGGTGTCTTTGTTATGATGGTGAATGCATGGATAAAATCATTTTACATTGTTCTCATGTTTCTCCGTATGACACTGCATGTTTGAATGGTCACTCTTGTCCTTCTAGATTGCCAAACAGGTGATGGAAGACTTTCCAAATATTCCTGTCAGCATTCCAATATCATCCAGTGAAAACATGATGTGCCACCACAGGAGAACCTTAGCAAAAGAGATTTTGCAGGCATCAGGTATGAAGTATTTTGAAACAATAGTGTCCATGTTAAACTGTCGACTGATGAGGTGAAATTTTATATATACTCCAATAATTGCAGTGTCAAAAGAGGAGTACTGCTCATTGTGTGGACATCAAGATGGACCCCAAGCACAGGATCAATGCATTTGGGTATTAACTATGCCATACTTGCACGTTGACTATGTGTGAAAAGTAAAAATGTGGGTTCTCACAAATACAATAAACATTTCACACAATTTCTAAATAAACCGCTCACAATTTTTTTTCTCCAGATCCAATGTGAATTATGCCGGAGATGGTATCATGTGGGGTGCCTTGAGATTGAAGTACCAGCAGAAGACCAGCAATGGTTTTGTGGGTTGTGCCTGTAATTTACATCATATTAACACATATGAAAAGTGTCATAAAATGAATGAAGCGATAATTGATTACTGTTGTAGTTAAAATGTTTGCCTATGATCAGCTTCACCGTGTATTATTGAGTATGGTCCAAAATGTTATGTAAAAATGTTGTTGAGGCCTGCATGTTGAAATGAATTTATTAATTTTGTGTGTTTTTTACTGATTTACTTATTTCTTTACTAGTATGTAAGGGGACCTAAATAATTTGGGAGTCATGCTCTTGTTAACTTTGTTACTTCAGTAAATGTGCTATGTCCCTTTGTTTTGTTTATGTAACCCAAGTAAAATTGCTGTCGTCATGTAACCATTGTCTGGTTTAATTTGTTATGGCTATATGTGACATGAGCTTATTTTGAAACACCTTTATAAAAATGTATATTTCGTTATTTAAATGTAAGATTTCTATAAATAGTAATTTATCAGGACCTTTAATAGACATGAAAGCAGTGTGCAGCCACATCACAAATATTTGTTCAGACAGATTACTCATAACAAAAAGTTTTAGATTGCGCCCCTCCTATACAAAATAAATTAACAAATAAAGATAGAAGAAATAAAGATTCTTAAAGTGAAAATTCATAAGAATGTTAATATAACATTAATTGTGATATACATAATAGGAAGTAAATAAATAACAACTAAAAATATTTGTAATAAAAATGTTTCTCATTACCTTCTCATTGTTTGAAAATAATGTTGCAAATAAAATAAAACTAATTGTTTTCTCAATAATACTATATTTTAATATTAGAACGAAAATTTGATTATTATTATTATTTGGATAAGGGTTAATGAGAACGTTTTTTAAAACATTTTGTCAACCTCTGCACAAATGCTGTAGGGGGATAAACGTTTTGGATTTTCTTAAATAAGCGATACTAACTGAATATGCTCTTAGCCGGTGAGAAGTACAAAATGTGAAAAAGGCTCTCTTACCACAAGGCCACATAAACTAGCATACATTTTGGGATCATCTCTTCTAGCCTCCGAGTGAAATTAGCTGCACAGCTCACACTAGTGGCATAATTAATGTGTTAAGATGATGAATTATAATTAAAATCTTCACTCAGTTTTGCACTCCTATGGATCGGCGGCTCCCCTAGCATTTGCCTACTCCGCCTATGCCCATGACACTTCTCGTGAAGAGTAGGGGTGTAACCCCGGTGTCCTGGCCAGATTCCCTCTAATGGCCTTTGTCAATCATGGCCTTCATGACCAATAGCTGGTGTGTGGTGAGCGCACTGGCGCCGTTGTACTGCCGTCGCATCATCCAAGCGGATGCTACACACACTGATGGTGGGTGAGGAGAGACCCCCCTCATATGATTGTAAAGTGCTTTGGGTGTACAGCAACACTGCATTTGGACTAAAACATTTTTTTATGAATTATACTGACTATTTTGAGTGTTTCTTACAATACGGGTTCTCTGTAGAAGTCGATGTTTTAAGAGGCAGAAAAACATTCATGTCTATGGAGTGTTGTCAACAATTTCAGAGGGGTAGTCTACAAATTGCATTATTTTTGACACGTTAATAAAAATTGATGAGTTTAAAACCTCAGCTTGCTTTCATTTGAAATGTCCCAGAGTGTGTGGGAAGGCCTATGTGTAATTTAAAGAATGTATTAACAACTTGAGGCTCAATGTTAAGCTACTAGTATTACCAAAGGGTATAGATCCCAAGAGGCGAAACTCTATGGCAATATAAGCTGCTGATTTCAGGCTGAAATACAACCTGAATGAAAACAATACATGATGACAAAACCTTTGCTCTCTAGAAACCATGTGAGTTATCAAGTATTAATAGTATAAAAACTTTATTAATACCAACAAAATAAAGGCATGCGTCATAAAAATTGTGTTTGAACCAGTGTGTTTGTTTGAGAGCTATTGATCTGAATGTAGTGTCTATGGTACAATTGTTAAATGTTAGGCTCATTCAAAACAACATTTAACGACTCTTAATTGTAAGAGTTTTTGCTTTTTATGGTCAATAACTTCAGCAACTATGTTGCATTGGTTTTACCATAGACACTACATTCAGCTCGAATAGCTCTCAAGCAAACACACTGGTTCATCACAGACCAATTGTTAAATGTTAGGCTCATTCAAAACAACATTTAACGACTCTTAATTGTAAGAGTTTTTGCTTTTTATGGTCAATAACTTCACCCAACATGTTGCATTGGTTTTACCATAGACACTACATTCAGCTCAATAGCTCTCAAGCAAACACACTGGTTCATCACAGACCAATTGTTAAATGTTAGGCTCATTCAAAACAACATTTAACGACTCTTAATTGTAAGAGTTTTTGCTTTTTATGGTCAATAACTTCACCCAACATGTTGCATTGGTTTTACCATAGACACTACATTCAGCTCAATAGCTCTCAAGCAAACACACTGGTTCATCACAGACCAATTGTTAAGTGTTAGGCTCATTCAAAACAACATTTAACGACTCTTAATTGTAAGAGTTTTTGCTTATTTTGAGGTCAATAACTTCACCCAACATGTTGCATTGGTTTTACCATAGACACTACATTCAGCTCAATAGCTCTCAAACAAACACACTGGTTCATCACAGACCAAATGTTAAGTGTTAGGCTCATTCAAAACAACATTTAACGACTCTTAATTGTAAGAGTTTTTGCTTATTTTGAGGTCAATAACTTCAACTCCAACACTGTTGCATTGGGTTTTACCATTAGACACTACATTCAGCTCAAATAGCTCTCAAAACAAACACACTGGTTCATCACAGACCAATTGTTAAGTGTTAGGGCTCATTCAAAAACAACATTTAACGGACTCTTAATTGATAAGAAGTTTTTTGCTTATTTATGAGGTCAATAACTTCAACTAACCAACATAGTTGCATTGGTTTTACCCATAGACACTTACATTCAGCTCAAATAGCTCTCAAACAAACACACTGGTTCATCACAGACCAAATTGTTAAGTGTTAGGCTCATTCAAAACAACATTTAACGACTCTTAATTGTAAGAGTTTTTGCTTATTTTGAGGTCAATAACTTCACCCAACATGTTGCATTGGTTTTACCATAGACACTACATTCAGCTCAATAGCTCTCAAACAAACACACTGGTTCATCACAGACCAATTGTTAAGTGTTAGGCTCATTCAAAACAACATTTAACGACTCTTAATTGTAAGAGTTTTTGCTTATTTTGAGGTCAATAACTTCACCCAACATGTTGCATTGGTTTTATACCATAGGACTACATTCAGTCATAGCTCTAAAGCAAACACAATGGTTCATCAGGGACAATTGTAACATTAGGCTCATTCAAACAACATTTAACGACTCTTAATTGTAAGAGTTTTTGTTTTGTCAATAACTTCCAGCAACCTGTGCATGTTTGGCATAGACACTACTTTCGCTCGACATGGGTCAAGCATCTAGACCTTAATGTGTTAAGTGCTTACAGTTGCTCATTCAAAACAACATTTAACGACTCTTAATTGTAAGAGTTTTTGCTTATTTTGAGGTCAATAACTTCACCCAACATGTTGCATTGGTTTTACCATAGACACTACATTCAGCTCAATAGCTCTCAAACAAACACACTGGTTCATCACAGACCAATTGTTAAGTGTTAGGCTCATTCAAAACAACATTTAACGACTCTTAATTGTAAGAGTTTTTGCTTATTTTGAGGTCAATAACTTCACCCAACATGTTGCATTGGTTTTACCATAGACACTACATTCAGCTCAATAGCTCTCAAACAAACACACTGGTTCATCACAGACCAATTGTTAAGTGTTAGGCTCATTCAAAACAACATTTAACGACTCTTAATTGTAAGAGTTTTTGCTTATTTTGAGGTCAATAACTTCACCCAACATGTTGCATTGGTTTTACCATAGACACTACATTCAGCTCAATAGCTCTCAAGCAAACACACTGGTTCATCACAGACCAATTGTTAAGTTAGGCTCATTCAAAACAACATTTAACGACTCTTAATTGTAAGAGTTTTTGCTTATTTTGGGTCAATAACTTCACCCAACATGTTGCATTGGTTTTACCATAGACACTACATTCAGCTCAATAGCTCTCAAGCAAACACACTGGTTCATCACAGACCAATTGTTAAGTGTTAGGCTCATTCAAAACAACATTTAACGACTCTTAATTGTAAGAGTTTTTGCTTATTTTGAGGTCAATAACTTCACCCAACATGTTGCATTGGTTTTACCATAGACACTACATTCAGCTCAATAGCTCTCAAACAAACACACTGGTTCATCACAGACCAATTGTTAAGTGTTAGGCTCATTCAAAACTAACATTTAACGACTCTTAATTGTAAGAGTTTTTGCTTATTTTGAGGTCAATAACTTCACCAACATGTTGCATTGGTTTTACCATAGACACTACATTCAGCTCAATAGCTCTCAACAAACACATGGTTCATCAGACCAATTGTTAAGTTAGGCTCATTCAAAACAACATTAACGACTCTTAATTGTAAGAGTTTTTGCTTATTTTGGTCAATAACTTCCACAACATGTTGCATTGGTTTCCATAGACCATGTTCTCAACAGGCGCCGCGCCGCATCAGGCCCGTTGCCCTTTAAAATGTGGCCCGTGGCAGCGCTGACCGATCAACCTATAACATCCTATTTCGAGAGCAGACCGCTCCTGCTGTCGAGTTGCTCTCACGGGACTTTGACGTCAGATGCTGATCCGTCTGCGCAGCGCAGCATAAAGTAAACACACCTAATGAGGCATGAAAACTTTATTTATTATTAAAATTATGCTGTTATCATGACTAAACTATCATGACATTTATGACTTAATTAATTTTAATGGCATGTATATAATTGCTCGACCTGATTTTGCCTTTATAATTTAATGCAACCTATCGCGAGACTAATATTAGTCTGTGAAAGTGAAACCGCCTAATCAGGCTAATTTATTAGCTATACTCACAGAACTTTTTTTAACTATAATTTATGTGATGGCGACCAAACGAAGAAAGGTGGATGATGAAAACAGGACTTTTAACCCTGCGTGGGAATCTGAATTTGCTTTTATTGAGGTACAAGGCAAACCAATGTGTCTCATCTGCCAAAAGACGATTGCTGTGTTAAAGCGCGCTAATCTGCAATGGCACCATGAACAGCTTCACCCCGAATTCAAGGATGCTTATCCCACTGACAGTAATCTCAGAAAACAGAAAATAAAGACTTTGCGAGATGGCTTTCAGTCCCAACAATCCCTGTTTCGCAGTCATGTTAAGTGCAGTGACAATGTTACTGAGGCATCGTTCAGAATCGCCTGGAATATTGCAAAAGCAAAGAAACCAGCTACAGAAGGAGAATTTCTGAAAAATACACTCATCGACTGCGCGGAATCACTGTTTTCGGATTTCAAGAACAAGGATGACATTATTAGACAAATTTCAAAGCTACAGCTATCTGATTCAACAGTTACCAGGCGAGTCGAAGACATTACAGATGATCTCTTTTCACAGCTTTTAAAAGACATTGAAAGTGCCGAGTATTTTAGTTTGGCATTGGATGAATCCACTGACAACACAGACATCGCGCAGCTTCTGGTCTGGGTACGCTTTCTCAAAGAGGAGAAATTTGCAGAAGAAATGTTGACTTTGCTACCATTAAAAGGCCAAACGCGAGGAGAGGACATTTACTCTGCGCTAAAAGACTTTTTTCATGGTCCAGGTAAAAGCATTAACCTTAAAAAACTTGTTTCTGTAACTACCGATGGAGCTCCTTCAATGGTCGGAAATGAGAAAGGATTGATTGCTTTGCTCAGAAATGATCCTGAAATGTCGGCATTATTTTCATATCATTGCATTCTGCATCAGGAGCAATTATGCAGCAAACTAAGAGGCGGAGCACTCAAAGAGACAATGGACAGTGCGGTAAGGATAGTGAACTTTATTCTTGCACACGCACTGAAACATAGACAGTTCCGATCGCTCGTGGAAGAGTACGAGAGTGCATAACGTGATTGACAATGCATGCGGATGTCCGATGGCTTAGTCGTGGAAAGGTGTTATGCCGTTTCATGCAATTGCTTCCTGCTGTGCGCATGTTTTTGGAAGAGAAGGGTCAACATAATTTACTGTCTCTCTTAAATGATGACACATTCATTGAAAACGCTGCATTTTTGACAGATATAACTTGCCATTTAAATTCACTTAATCTCAAACTTCAAGGGAGGCAAAAAATTCTTCCGATGATGTTCAATGATGTATCCGCATTTGAAACAAAACTTGACTTATTTGCTCAACAACTTAAGGAAGACGACTTGACACACTTTCCCGTTCTGCAGTCTGTTGCACGACCGTTGTCAGCTGCTGCTTACTGCCCATACCTCACTGAACTAAAATAGCAGTTTTCCCGGCGATTCGCGGACGTGAAGGCCATGAAACCTTTGCTGGCATTTACGGAAAATCCTTTTGCTTGTGACGTACTTTCTACTTCAGTGTTAGTCAGAGATCTACAGTTCGGAGTCGAACGGGCTGTGTTTGAGGAGCAGCTAATTGAGTTGCAGCACAATACTATTCTCAAAGAAAGGCACAAGGATGAAAACGCCGACGCATTCTGGATATCTTTCGTTCCCAAGGACACATATCCTGCACTAATTCAGTGTGCTAAGAAAATCCTGACCTGCTTTGGATCTACATATGTTTGTGAGAGCTCCTTCTCTGCTATGGGCATAATTAAAACAAAGCACCGCTCCCGTCTAACTGATAGACATCTTTCAGATTATCTGAGAGCAGCTACAAGTGAACAGGAACCAAATCTCAAAGTACTTGTGAAACGTATGCAGACTCAAACGTCTCACTAGTAAAATCCACAATGGCATCCTTTTCACCATACTGGGATAAGACTTACTGTACTTTTAAACAGTTTTTTGATGTGTGAAATATAAT
Source organism: Triplophysa rosa (assembly GCF_024868665.1). NCBI lineage: Eukaryota > Metazoa > Chordata > Actinopteri > Cypriniformes > Nemacheilidae > Triplophysa > Triplophysa rosa. Next base: position 2,213,343 of record NC_079901.1, read on the forward strand.
TTGCATTTTATTTTATAGGTTTTCATGACCATTTGAAAGTTTTGTGCAGTATTTTATAAATTAGTAATCATTATTAATGTAAACATCAGTAATGTTTTTGTGCTTATTGATTAGGCATAATTCATGTGTAAATATAGTTTTCTCATACTCTTTTACAGAGCAATACTGTGCTTTGTCTCCAAAACCTGGTTTAAATGAATAAACATGTTTAAATCGTATAAATATAAGCCAGTGGCCCTCTGTATCTCATGTGGTTGAAATGTGGCCCTCCAGGCCCCTGAAGTTGAGTACCTCGCATAGAATACACTTCAGCTCAATAGCTCTCAAACAAACACACTGGTTCATCACAGACCAATTGTTAATGTTAGGCTCATTCAAAACAACATTTAACGACTCTTAATTGTAAGAGTTTTTGCTTATTTAGTCAATAACTTCACCAACATGTTGCATTGGTTTTACCATAGACACTACATTCAGCTCAATGCTCTCAAGCAAACACACTGGTTCATCACAGACCAATTGTTAAGTTTAGGCTCATTCAAAACAACATTTAACGACTCTTAATTGTAAGAGTTTTTGCTTATTTTGAGGTCAATAACTTCCACAACATGTTGCATTGGTTTCCATAGACACTACATTCAGCTCAATAGCTAAGCAAACACACTGGTTCTCACAGACCAATTGTTAAATGTTAGGCTCACAAAACTTTACGACTCTTAATTTAAGTTTTTGTTTCTTTTTCATACTTTGCACGTTCATTCAACTTCACCATCTGTTCAACATGTTGCATTTGGACCTATAAAACTACACTTATTGTCATCAGTTATATGCAAACTACTCAATATGCATTGTTTTTACCATCAGCATACACATTAGGTTCATGCTCTACAGAAACTCAAGTTAAGTGTTAGCTCATTCAAAACAACATTTAACGACTCTTAATTGTAAGAGTTTTTGCTTTTTTGAGGTCAATAACTTCACCAACTGTTGCATTGGTTTTACCATAGACACTACATTCAGCTCAATAGCTCTCAAGCAAACACACTGGTTCATCACAGACCAATTGTTAAGGTTAGGCTCATTCAAAACAACATTTAACGACTCTTAATTGTAAGAGTTTTTGCTTATTTTGGTCAATAACTTCACCCAACATGTTGCATTGGTTTTACCATAGACACTACATTCAGCTCAATAGCTCTCAAACAAACACACTGGTCATCACAGACCAATTGTTAATGTTAGGCTCATTCAAAACAACATTTAACGACTCTTAATTGTAAGAGTTTTTGCTTATTTTGAGTCAATAACTTCACCAAACATGTTGCATTGGTTTTACCATAGACACTACATTCAGCTCAATAGCTATCAACAAAACACACTGGTTCATCAAGACCAATTTTAAGTGTTAGGTCATTACAAACAAACATTACGACTCTTAATTGTAAGAGTTTTTGCTTTTTATGAGGTCAATAACTTCACCCAACATGTTGCATTGGTTTTACCATAGACACTACATTCAGCTCAATAGCTCTCAACAAACACACTGGTTCATCACAGACCAATTGTTAAATGTTAGGCTCATTCAAAACAACATTTAACGACTCTTAATTGTAAGAGTTTTTGCTTTTTATGGTCAATAACTTCACCCAACATGTTGCATTGGTTTTACCATAGACACTACATTCAGCTCAATAGCTCTCAAGCAAACACACTGGTTCATCACAGACCAATTGTTAAATGTTAGGCTCATTCAAAACAACATTTAACGACTCTTAATTGTAAGAGTTTTTGCTTATTTATGGTCAATAACTTCACCCAACATGTTGCATTGGTTTTACCATAGACACTACATTCAGCTCAATAGCTCTCAAGCAAACACACTGGTTCATCACAGACCAATTGTTAAGTGTTAGGCTCATTCAAAACAACATTTAACGACTCTTAATTGTAAGAGTTTTTGCTTATTTTGAGGTCAATAACTTCACCCAACATGTTGCATTGGTTTTACCATAGACACTACATTCAGCTCAATAGCTCTCAAACAAACACACTGGTTCATCACAGACCAATGTTAAGTGTTAGGCTCATTCAAAACAACATTTAACGACTCTTAATTGTAAGAGTTTTTGCTTATTTTGAGGTCAATAACTTCACCCAACATGTTGCATTGGTTTTACCATAGACACTACATTCAGCTCAATAGCTCTCAAACAAACACACTGGTTCATCACAGACCAATTGTTAAGTGTTAGGCTCATTCAAAACAACATTTAACGACTCTTAATTGTAAGAGTTTTTGCTTATTTTGAGGTCAATAACTTCACCCAACATGTTGCATTGGTTTTACCATAGACACTACATTCAGCTCAATAGCTCTCAAACAAACACACTGGTTCATCACAGACCAATTGTTAAGTGTTAGGCTCATTCAAAACAACATTTAACGACTCTTAATTGTAAGAGTTTTTGCTTTTGTGGTCATAACTTCACCCAAAAGTTGCATTTGTTTTACCATAGACACTACATTCAGCTCAATAGCTTCTCAAAGCAAACACACTGGTTCATCACAGACCAATTGTTAAGGTTAGGCTCATTCACAACCATTTAACGACTCTTAATTGTAAGAGTTTTTGCTTATTTAGGTCAATAACTTAACACCAAGTTGCTTGGTTTTACCATAGACACTACATTCAGCTCAATAGCTCTCAAGCACAAACACACTGGTTCATCACAGACCAATTGTTAATTTAGGCTCATTCAAAACAACATTTAACGACTCTTAATTGTAAGAGTTTTTGCTTTTATTTTGAGGTCAATAACTTCCACCAAACTGTTGCATTGGTTTTACCATAGACACTACATTCAGCTCAATAGCCTCAAACAAACACACTGGTTCATCACAGACCAATTTAAATGTTAGGCTCACTACAACAAACATTTAACGACTCTTAATTGTAAGAGTTTTTGCTTATTTTGAGGTCAATAACTTCACCCAACATGTTGCATTGGTTTTACCATAGACACTACATTCAGCTCAATAGCTCTCAAACAAACACACTGGTTCATCACAGACCAAATGTTAAGGTTAGGCTCATTCAAAACAACATTTAACGACTTTAATTGTAAGAGTTTTTGCTTATTTTGAGGTCAATAACTTCACCCAACATGTTGCATTGGTTTTCCATAGACACTACATTCAGCTCATAGTCTCAAACAAACACACTGGTTCATCACAGACCAATTGTTAAGTGTTAGGCTCTTAAAAACATTTACGACTCTTAATTGTAAGAGTTTTTGCTTATTTTGAGGTCAATAACTTACACAACTTGTTGCATTGGTTTTACCATAGACACTACATTCAGCTCATAGCTCTCAACAAACACACTGGTTCATCACAGACCAATTGTTAATGTTAGGCTCATTCAAAACAACATTTAACGACTCTTAATTGTAAGAGTTTTTGCTTATTTATGGTCAATAACTTCACCCAACATGTTGCATTGGTTTTACCATAGACACTACATTCAGCTCAATAGCTCTCAAACAAACACACTGGTTCATCACAGACCAATTGTTAAATGTTAGGCTCATTCAAAACAACATTTAACGACTCTTAATTGTAAGAGTTTTTGCTTTTTTGAGGTCAATAACTTCACCCAACATGTTGCATTGGTTTTACCATAGACACTACATTCAGCTCAATAGCTCTCAAGCAAACACAATGGTTCATCAGGGACCAATTGTTAAGCATTAGGCTCATTCAAAACAACATTTAACGACTCTTAATTGTAAGAGTTTTTGCTTATTTTGGTCAATAACTTCCAGCAACCTGTTGCATTGGTTTTACCATAGACACTACATTCAGCTCAATAGCTCTCAAACAAACACACTGGTTCATCACAGACCAATTGTTAAGTGTTAGGCTCATTCAAAACAACATTTAACGACTCTTAATTGTAAGAGTTTTTGCTTATTTTGAGGTCAATAACTTCAACTAACATGTTGCATTGGTTTNGTCTAGACTACATGCAGCTACTATCACTTGACGCAAAAAACAGCGGTGGATGGTGTTATGGATATATCGTCATTTTTATCGTTATCGCAACAAATACCAGGAATGATCGTGATAGAGTTTTAGGGCCATATCGCCCATCCCTAACTCGTCCCCTCATACTAAATTGGTTCTCAGAGATAAGTGACATGTATGAAATAAAAATTCTAATGTAAAACAACAAGTAATTGAGTCTTCTGATCAACGTACAGTGGGGCCAAAAAGCCAGAGACTGCAATTTAATCTGGAATTGAAAGTCCAGTTTACATTGTCATTACATTTATTCATTTGGCAGACGCTTTTATCCAAAGCGATTACAAGTAGAGAGCATATAAACATTTTGTCAACAGCTAAACAGTACCGTTAGTTTACAAGGCCATGCTACTAGGAGGATTAAAGGTGGAGTAAGCAAAGGAGAGAATGAACAACAAGATTTTTTTTAGACACAAGACATAGACAGTTATTGGTTAGTCAATAAATGCGGAGCAGGTGTTTTGAGCTGTTTTTTGAAAGTTGTGAAGGATTAGGCATTAGCACCACAAAGAACATGACAGGGCATTAAACACAGAGTAATCCATGTAATGACACAGTAAATGCTTGGAAATGCACACTCAAGACTGGTGGCAGGATTTCACAAATGAGAGTGCAAAACCAGGTCTGTTATATGCTATCCATTATATGCGTATAATGCTTTATATGCTATCCTCTCACCATCATGAACAGCACTGTGGCAGCAGTGGAGTCATTCAGGTTCCTGGGCACCACCATCTCTCAGAACCTGAAGTGGGACAATCACATTGGCTCCATTGCTAAAAAAGCCCAGCAAAGGTTGTACTTCTTACATCAGCTGAAGAAGTTCAACCTACCACAAACTCTATTAAAACAGTTTTACTCAGCTGTCATAGAGTCTGTCCTCTGCACATCCATCACTGTCTGGTTTGGCTCAGCCACAAAGTCAGGCATCAGAAGACTACAGAGGACGTTCGGACTGCTGAGAAGATCATTGGTGCTCCCCTGCCCACCCTCCAAGAACTGTATACACCAGAGTGAGGAAAAGGGCTCAGAAAATCACCCTGGACCTCTCACATCCAAGCCATCATCTCTTCACAATGCTGCCGTCTGGTCGGCGCTACAGAGCACTGAGCACCAAAACAACCAGACACAAAAACAGCTTCTTCCCTCAGGCCATCTACCTCTTGAACAGTTAAATGTTTTTACACACCGTGCAATTAATAACTCTGTGCAATAATAATTAAGTGCAATATTAATTATATCCTCCAGATAATACACTATCTATTTTTATACAACTTTTTCTGTAAATTATATTTCATTCATTCTGCTGTATATAGCACATACCTTGTACTACAATAGTCTATTCTTATTTTCCCTTTCTGTCGGTCTCTCGACGTTGTGTCGAACCGACAGATGGGGTTCGTCCTTGAGAACCAATCGCTTCCGACTTCTCTAGAAAAGGCCAATGAAAATTGGCGAATGAAATTTGCATGCCGGACTCCGCCCCCGGATATCCGGGTATAAAAGGGAGACGGCGTGCCTCATTCATTCACCTTTTGTTCTTCGGAGCCTTCGCTCGTGATCAAAAGACTGCCGGCTCTACGACGTCGTGCAGTGGACTGTCCCTTCCTGCGGCGACTTCCCCTGGGCGTCTCGGCAGTGCCAGAAGTGTTCGAGTTTTTTTCTCTAAAAGAGCAAATTTCTCCAGCGTGGCATGTCCCGCTGTTCTCTTGGGTGCAACACACTCATCGAGGAGGGGGACGGACACGATATCTGCTTCCAGTACGCTGGGGCAGATATTGTGGATACGTCCTGCCCGCATGCGGGCGGCTGACGATTCAGACTTGCTCAGGGTGGTGTGTTCCCACGGGACTCAGCCACCACCTTGTCTGCTTCCCGTTCCGTGACGGCAGGACTACGGCCCTGCCGCCCGCTACGGCGAGCAGCGAGGGTGATATGAGGATTCTGTGAGCGCTAATCCGTCAGCCACTGGCTCGCGGACCGTTCGCACCTCGCTTTGCTCGTCTGACCTTCCCCATAAGACGGTCCGCCGTCTTATTCCTCAATTACGTATCGGACACGGTACGTGATGATGAGGTGTCTGTTGCAGCATCGGAGGGTGACTTACTGGCATCAGACTCCGACATTCCTTGAAGCTCCCTCCCTCGGGGGGTCGAGATCAGGAAGAAGCGGATGTCGAAATGTCAGCCATGCTTTCCCGGGCCGCCGGCTTTGGGTTGCGGTGCCCGCACTGCCTCTCCCAACGCTCGCGGCTGGATACACGGTTCTCGGGCTTGAGAGCGGCTCCAAGCCGCACTCGCCCTCAGTGCCGTGTTCCCCCGGAAGTGCATGAGGAACCTAGTACGACCTGGAACGCCCCCTTCGGCGCGTACACGTCAACTAGTTCCATCACCCTTTCTTCCCTCGATGGTGGGGCAGCTAGAGGATACGTCGATGTCCCCCGGGGCTCGACCTAGACTCCCGTCCAAAGCACGTAGGCTTTTCGCATCTGAGGTGTCGAGAGCTTACTCTGCTGTGGGCCAAGCTGTCCCCTCTCTCCATGCTATGCTTCCTGCAGGCCAATGCCGGAGAGAGCTCCACGAGGTAAGACCGACCCAGCGCTTATGCAGGAACCCGCGGCTTCACCGACCTCGCTCTCGGGCAACAAGGTGATCGCGCGGGCCCTGGGTCGGGCATGTCCACACTTGTGGTCCAGGAGAGACACCTCTGGCTGAACCTTGCACAGGTGAGTAACCTGAGAAAGTCCGCTTCTCGATGCACCCATCTCGCAAGGGGGGGCTGTTTGGTGATACTGTCTGGTTCGACAGTTAGGGAGCAGAGAGGATATCAAGTATGTCCTCCCAGCCGCGACTTGACCGCCCTCTGGCCGCCAGATCCCGTGCACCGTCTGCTTCCCAGCAGCCCTGGTCCTCTTCGAGACATCGACCCTAACCCTAACCCTCTCTGGCGTTTATCACAGCCGCTCTCACCCTCTACAAGACGGTGTTCGGCAACTCGACGTTGCGTCAGGCGAGACCCAATGTCGAGGATAATCAGCAGCCTAAGCACTCTCAATCACGGTGCTTGTGCCACATCTCGTCTGGGTATTATCACAGCCGCTCTCACCCTCTACACGACGGTGTTCGGCAACTCGAGTTGCGGCAAGACCCAATGTCAGGATAATCAGCAGCCTAAGCACTCTCAATCGACGGTGCTTTGTGCCACATCATCGTCTGGGTATTATCACAGCCGCTCTCACCCCTGCACGACGGTGTTCGGCAACTCGACGTTGCGGCGAGACCCAATGTCGAGGATAATCATCAGCCCAAGCACTCTCATTCGATGGTGCGTTGTGCTACATCTTCGCCAGACAGGTAAAACTGCAGAGCCGATCTCCTCCCCGGGGGTCCCCCCCACGGCGAGGGATCCGCACTGCCAGCCATCGAACCACCCCCGGGAGGTCGATGAAGCAGAACGTACCCCAGCCTCCCTGTCGGTCCCTGGGAGCCTGACAAGAGCTTCCCAAACCATCACGGTGACTACGGGATACGGTCCGTCTTGGCTACGCGATCCAACTCCCCGGACGCCCGCCCAAGTTTCGGGGCATTTCTTACCTCAGCAGAGGCAGGATGCCCCGTGCTTCGGGCCGAGGTCGCCACCCCTCTGGTGAGGAAGCGATCGTGCTCGTCCTCTAGCCGAGATGTTCAACGGGTTTTACAGCCCGTACTTCATCGTCCCCAAAAGAGCGGGGGTCCTAGATCTGCGTACCCTGAACAGGCACCTACTCAAGCTGCCGTCAGGATGCTCACGCAGAAGCGCATCCTGGCATCTGTTCAGATGTCAAGATGGATTCATGGCAATCGACCTGAAGGACGCTTACTCTCATGTCTCTTCTCCCTCTCATCGCCCGTTCCTACGGTTCGCTTTCGAGGGTCAGGCATATTAGTACAGAGTCCTCCCCTTCGGTCTGTCCCTGTCCCCACGAGTCTTCACGAAGATCTGGAAGCCGCCCTCACTCCCCTCAGGGAGAGAGGTGTGCGGGTACTAAACTATCTCGACGACTGGCTCATTTGACACACTCGTGAGATCTGTTATGTACACACAGGGACCTAGTGCTTCGGCACCTAGATCGATTGGGACCACAGGTCAACCGAAAAGGAGAGCAAGCTCTCCTCTGTGCAGAGCATACTCTTTTTTGGTATGGAACTCAACTCTGTCTCCATTACAGCGCGATTGCGCTCAGTCAGTGTTGTACTGCCTGGAATTTTTAAGCAGTCAGCGGGAGGAGGCTCCTGGGTCCATGGCATCCTCGACGGTGGTGATACCCCTCAGGTTGATGCTCATGAGACCGCTTCAACACTGGCTACAGAGTCGAGTTCCCTGGAGAGCGTGGCACACCGGCTGCAGGCGGATGGTGATTACGCTTTTCTGCCGACGCACCCTAACCCCTTGGTCTTCAATTACCTTTTATACGGACGGGGGTCCCTCTCGGGCAGGCGAGACGCGTCAGGGTCGACAGACGCCTCCCTGCAGGGTTGGGGTGCCGTGTGCAATGGGCACGCAGTGTCAGGGCGATGGACGGTCCCCCGCCTGCGCAGGCATTCAATTGCCTAGAGTTGTTGGATGTGCTACCCGCACTGAAGGGGTTACAACCTCTTGTGCAGAACGAGCACGTGCTGGTCCGGTCGGACTGCACAACTGCCGTAGCGTGTTTTACCGCCAGGGTGGCGTTCGCTTATGGCAGCTAACACGACTCGCCCAACGCCTCCTCCTGTGGAGTCCGCAGGGCCACACATATCCCAGGTGACCTGAACCAGACAACCGATGTGCTCTCTCGTCAGTTACGCCTCGCGGAGAGTGGCGACTCCACCCCCGCGTAGCCAGCTCATTTGGGACAGTCAGGGCGGGCTCAGGTAGACCCCTTCGCCTCCCTGGACACCACCCATTGCCGCTAAGGTACTCCCTGCCTCGGCACGGAGGCTCTAGCGCACAGCTGGCCTTGGGACAAGCGGAAGTACGTCTTCCCCCAGTGAGCCTCACTGCACAGACCCTGTGCAAGGTCAGGGAAGAGGAGCATCAAGTGTACTAGTTGCGCCATACTGGCCCAACCGGACTTGGTTCTCGGAGCTAATGCTCTTGACGACAGCTCCCCCCTGGCCGATTCCCCTGACGAAGGACCTGCTTTCCCAGGGGAAGGGCACGTTATGGCATCACAGGCTAGATCTCTGGGACCTCCATGTCTTGCCCCTGGACGGAGCGAGAAGATCCTGAGTGGCCTAACCGCTGCGGCGGTTTAGACCACTACTCAGGCTAGGGCCCTGGCCACTAGGTGACGATACGCCTAGTGGTGCCTCTTCTCATCCTGGTGCTCTTCTCAAGAGAAGACCCGCGGAGTTGCTTGATCAAGTGGTTGCGGTCCTTCCAGAGACTCGAGAATAATCTCTCCCTTTCCACACTGAACGTGTATGTAGCCGCTGTTGCCGCTCATCACGACCCAGTTTCTGGTAGTCTCTAGGACAGCACAACCTGATCATTTGGTTCCTAGGGGCGCGGGAAGGGCATCACCCGCGTTCCGTACCCTTTTACGACCTTGATGCGGTCCTGGAGCCCCTCGGAGATGCCGCTCTTTCTCACTTCACGATGAAGACGGCTCTCGGGAGGACGCTCAAGAGGGTAGCGGACCTACAAGCATTCTCCGTGTCCACAGATTGCCTAGAACTCGGGCCCGGTTATTCTCACACTATCCTGAGACCCCGGCCCGGCTACGTGCCCAAAGTTCCCACCACTCCCCCGAGACACCAGGTGGTGAACTTACAGGCGCTCCCCACCGGGTAGGAAGACCCAACCTCATCCGTTGTGTCCAGTACGCGCATTGCGCCTCTGCTTGGACCGCACGCAGAGCCACAGTAGCTCTGAGCAGCTCTTTGTCTGTTTTGGAGATCAGCAGGGAGGGCTGTCTCAAACAGAGATTGACGCACTGGATCATGGGCGTCGTCGATGGCGTACCTGTCCTAAGATCGCCTACGCCCACTGGGTGAGAGCTCTCTCCACACGGAGTACAGCCTCCTCGTGGGCACTGGCTTGAGGCGCCTCTCTGGCAGACATTTGCAGAGCTGCGGGTTGGGCTACACCCATCACCTTCGCGAGGTCCTACAGCCTCCGCGTAAAACCAGTCAGCTCGAGTCTTGCGGGCATCAGGCAAGACCGGCGACCGGTAGGGTGTACGCCTGTGTCAGTACCTTCCCTCCCCTTTCTCCTAAGGGGGTCAGCGTACTAACTAGCCTCCCTTCTTCCCCCACTGGGTGAAGAACAGGCACTCCATCCATCACTAGTAAGCACCTCCTGTGGGCGGGCTGGGCAGAGCAGCCCTGCCCCTTAGGCCGGGTATCACCTGAGTTATTCGCAACATGCTCTAACCGGACCTAGTGCTACCAGACGTTGCAACCCCCCAGCAGGGCGGTTCCGTCTGATGTATCCTCATGCTGGTTCCCACCTTGGTAACTCATGACCTCCTTAGGTGGACCTCCACCTCGCGGTTAACTCCTTCCGCACTTTCTTCCCATGAGTTCTCCCCCATCGGTGAGACCATGTTGGTATCTCCACTAGTCTCCTCCCTGCGGTAGGAAGTGGTCTCTGTAGCGCATCCCCCTCTTGAGGAAGTAGCGCTTACCCAGTGGCCTTACGGTTCCGGGCGGCTTCTCGCTGTTAGAGAAACAAGGCCGCCGCCTGTGAGGCCGAAGGTAGGGGCCTTCCCACCTTTCTAGAAAGCTCTGGGACCTCCTACCTACCCACTGGTAGGTTACAATTTCGCGTTCACGGCTGACACGCCCAGGCCAGTCACCGTCGCTTCGTTGAGATTGTGACAGGGCACCGTGTTATGGCGTTTTCCATTGGAACCCCATCTGTCGGTTCGACACAACGTCGAGAGACCGACAGAAAGGGAACGTCTCGGTTACGTTTGTAACCTCGGTTCCCTGATGGAGGGAACGAGACGTTGTGTCCTCTTGCCACAACACGTGCTGTCCACTGCAGCAGTCGTGAGAGGTCTCAGGCTCCTCAGAACTAAGGTGAATGAATGAGGCACGCCGTCTCCCTTTTATACCCGGATATCCGGGGGCGGAGTCCGGCATGCAAATTTCATTCGCCAATTTTCATTGGCCTTTTCTAGAGATGTCGGAAGCGATTGGTTCTCAAGGACGAACCCCATCTGTCGGTTCGACACAACGTCTCGTTCCCTCCATCAGGGAACCGAGGTTACAAACGTAACCGAGACGTTTTTACTTGTACATATTTACATACATACATAGCTTTACACTCTCTATATCTTTATCTTATGTTTATTATATTGTATTTCTTAATTTTTTATACCCATAGGCCCTTATTTAAATCATTGTGTACTGTATTCTATTGTGTTATGGTCTCTGTGTACTGTTGTTGCTGTTTCTGTGTTCTGAGTGCTCCTGTCACCAAAACAAATTCCTTGTATGTGCAAACATACTTGGCAATAAAGCTCTTTCTGATTCTGATTCTATATGGTTGCCATTTTTGTTTCGTCATTTGTGGTCTAAAACACTACTCTTGTTGTAATAGTCTCATTGGTATTTCACTTTAAGACTGCCCAAGAGAGAGACAGAAGAGAAGTGGTGTTTTTCGGTCTCATTCATAATTGTTAACTTTATCCTGTTGATTATTCACAAAGCACAATAGGTTACACATCAGGACTGATACGTTGTACAAAGCCGGTTAAAGGGCTTGAAAGAAAACATGGTGACACATGAAACAGAACTTTAACATTGCAATAAATTAAGTTCTAAACACAGGTTCGGGAGGAGCCTAATCATTCAGGGGGGGGTTCAAGGTTCAAGATCCGGGTTCGAGCTCCCATCAAGGACAGCAAGCCAAGTTTCATTTACCATTAACCGCCAAGACTGAATGAGCAGGCAAACTTAGTTTAGCTTAAAGTGTCATGCTAGGTCAGATGCCAATCAGCAGCATTTCCACTAAAAAAGAGATCTAATAATTAGCATGCTGACAAATGATTGTGGCCTCAGAAAAACAAATATTATCAAAAAGTAGAACTTATCCCAAATCAAACAGCTCCTAAAATATACCTACAGTATTTTTGTAAATATAAAATATAATAGTGAGATTCGACTTCAAAAGGTTGTAGTAAAGAAAAGTTAAATGAACTAAAGCTCAATAAACACAACATGTCATACCTAAAACTGTATACAGTATATTCTATTGTTGGGTGGAAACGATCGATCGCATCACGCTGTCAATCACTCTCTCTTGAACCGTGTGAACCTTCTCTTCTCACAGCAACATATACTGAATCTGTCTATGACTCGCGCTACAGAAAGAGAACAGAAAAATGCGGATAAAAGAAATCTAATTAAATAATCCATGCTTTTATACGCTCATAAACGTATTTAAAATAACGTAATCCAAACTCGCATTTTACTGTATGTAAACAGGCAGCAGTGCTGTGCACGCTGTGTCGCTATGAAAGCACATGTGGGCGCGAGCTGTGCACGGGACGCTCCTGTTCATGCATCCTGTATATAACAGGCAAGAAATCGTATTAAACAATTTGCGCACACGCACATAACATCTAACGAATGTTTAAATAAATACTTTTAGCCAAACTAAATGTTGTGGTGTAACGTATTATGACTATCAACGAATACTTAACAAACAAATTAAATAAAACGAAAGTGAAACTAAACATTAACGGATGCATTTACAGTGCCAACCTAAACGAGATTTAGAGCTCGTCTTTTAGTGCAAACTCTTTCTCAGCTTCACGTCCACCCTCTGCTATACCCGTTTTCGCTTCACATATGAGCTGTGAATGGGTCTCACAAAGAAATACGTCATCAACTAGAATTTATCGTTTTTATCGCAAGAAGACTAATTCCTATCGTGTGGAGAATTTCTACCGGTATATCGCAAACGATATAATATCGCCCATCCCTAGGACGAGTCACATAAATGTAATACAATCTATGTCCAAATTAGTTTTCTACTTAAGTGGAGTACAGTAAGTCTGAGGAACAGTATGGTATCTGGAGACATTATCAATCATATGTAATATCAACCAATCTCTGCTGTCTGGTACCACAATCAAACTTTCAGAACTGTTTCATCAAATCAGTTCTGAGTGTGTTATGTGGGACATTAAACCTCAGATTAAACACCTCATAGAAAAAATATAATTTTGCATGCTAGTCTCTGTGTCCCCATGAGACAGTGAATTTATTCAACCTTTTTTGAGTTTTTTTTCATAGACTACAAAACATGGACATAGTGTCCGTGACATCACCCGTAGGTTTCTGAGGAGCTTTTTTGAAGTCTAAAGTGGGTGGAGCTGACCATGTTAGCAGCGCCTCACTGCGCATTACTCCCGGATAACCGAACATGGTCAAAGAGGTGCATGGGATGCGGTTGGAGCTGAGGTTGCTGAAACCACTGTACACTGTAAAAATTAAAGGTACTTTGAGGAACCATTTGGGGTTCTTCACATTGCCACACCGGCGGGAACCCTCAGGGGAAACTCAAGGCACCGCTTAATGAAGGGGGGCGGTTCTCTGAGGAACCCTCAAGGCTTCTTGGGGATCCCTTTCATTAAAATGGTCTGGAACCATCTTGGGTGCTTCAAGGCACCATTTCACAGTTTATATTTGCTATTCACAATATTTTAATAAGCAGAAATACTAAATCAAATACAACAGTTTATTGATAAACAACAACAATTTACATTGAATAAATATTTACAGAATGGTCAATATTGAACATTATCATTCTAAATTCATGAAATCACATGTATAATTAATATTGTGTTGGTGATATTGTTATAAATGAAAAGTCTTTATCTTAACAAA
>NC_079901.1:2228489-2229842 GCF_024868665.1 Triplophysa rosa
AAAAGCTTGCTGAAATTTTTCAAAATAACATTTAGCCTTTTCTAATCATGTGCATGATTTTAAATTGTGTTCACTTAGCAGGGGCCAAAAACCAAACTTTGGACTATTCTCATTCTCATAAAACATCAAATTGATCAGACACTAAAAATCCCTATTTCATGCAGAATTTTTTGGGGTTCCTCTAGATACTGTCATGCACAAGAGAGATTCTACAGGAACCACTTACAAGTTTACAGATCTTACAAGAACCATTTTTTAGAATTTGAGTTCCTTCAATAACCCGCAAAGCACTTTGAGGTCCCAGTGTAGTGAAAAGGTGACTCCAGAACTTCAGAACTGAATATGGGGTTATTCAAGAATCTTCTAGGTTCCTGGAAGAACCACAAAGACTATAGATGGTTCCACCATAACCCTTTTATTGAGAAAAAGAGCTTTGGAGCACCTAAAATACAGTTTAAGGTTCTTTGAGTACACAACAGGATATTTGAGGCACTTTTTCTTTTTACTGTGTAGTTGCTGAAACCACTGTCACTGAAGTGGCCACACACTTAATTTTGCAGAATTTTAAGGATTAATATAAGTTAAACAGATGAGTTATAAAAAATTCACCCCCCTCACAGTTGTCATGAAGGGCAAAATTAGCTATATAGACCAAAGTAATATTGTAAATTTGGGCATTTTAACATGGGGCTCAATGAGATTCTGCTCTTTTTTAGAGCCAGTCACTAGCGGCCAGTTGATGAATTGCAGTTTAAGTCACTTCCGTGTTGGTTTCATGAGAGAGATCGGAAGGTTGCCGCTTGTTTTTTTCATACTGTACAGTAATTTCTCAACACATTATTACAAGATCGAGCTTTAGTGCCAGCTATCATTCTATCCTTCTATTGTTCATATACTATTATCACATACAAACTGAAAATAACTTGCCCTGACACATCTTAAAATACGTCAGTGCCATTATTTTGTCAAAAGATGCACAGCAGTAATGTTTCTTTCTAAAGCATTTAAAAAAGCGATTTAAATATTCTAATGCAGAGGTACTCAACTTCAGGGGCCTGGAGGGCCACATTTCAACCACATGAGATACAGAGGGCCACTGGCTTATATTTATACGATTTGAACATGTTTATTCATTTAAACCAGGTTTTGTAGATAAAGCACAGTATTGCTCTGTAAAAGAGTATGAGAAAACTATATTTACACATGAATTATGCCTAATTAATAAGCACAAAAACATTACTGATGTTTATATTAATAATGATTACTAATTTATAAAATACTGCACAAAACTTTCAAATGGTCATGAAAACCTATAAAATAAAATGCAAATTATATTTCACACATCAAAAAACT
>NC_079901.1:2233995-2236204 GCF_024868665.1 Triplophysa rosa
CCCTCCCTCGGGGGGTCGAGCCCAGGAAGAAGTGGACGTTGAAATGTCAGCCATGCTTTCCCGGGCTGCCGTGTGGTGTTGGGTTGCAGTGCCCGCACTGCCTTTCCCGGCGCTCGCGGCTGGCTACATGGCGCCTCGGGTTTGAGCGCGGCTCCAAGCCGCGCCCGCCCCCAGTGCCGTGTTTACCGTAAGTGCATGAGGAACTTAGTATGACCTGGAACGCCCCTTTCCGGCACATTTCACATCAAACAAAGTTCCGTCACCCTTTCTTCCCTCGAGGTTGAGACAGCTGGAGGATATGTCGTTGTCCCCCAGGTGGAGTATGCCGCCGCGGTGCACTCGTGCCCGTAGGCGGCGGCTACCTGGGGGGGGCTCGATCTAGACTCCCGTCCAAAGCATGTGGTGTCTCGGCATCTCTGGTGTCGAGAGCTTACATTGCGGCGGACCAAGCTGCCTCCTCTCTCCACGCTATGGCTCCTGCCAGGCCAGGGCATTGAGAGAGCTCCACGAGGGTAAGACCGACCCAGCGCTTATGCAGGAACTCCGCGCCGCCACCAACCTCGCTCTACGGGCGACCAAGGTGACCACGCGGGCCCTGGGTCGGACGATGTCCACACTTGTGGTCCATGAGAAACTCCTCTGGCCGATCTTTGAGCAGATGAGTAACGCCGAGAAGGTCCGCTTTCTCGACGAACCCGTCTCGCAAGGGGGGGCTGGTTGGTGTTACTGTTGAGCCGCAGCGGCCCCGCTCACCCCCGCCCATCGGGGGACGCGAGACCCGCACGCGGCCTCCCCCGGAGGATGCTTGACAGTAAAGAAGCAGTCCTCCGTGCCGCGACTCGGCCACCTCGGCCGTCGAGTCCCTTGCACTGTCTGCTTCCCAGCAGCCCTGGTCCTCTTCGACGCCCTCCAGCTCTGGCGCCCCCCACTCAGGCGGCCCCCCTGGAGGAGACAGCGAAGAGGAGACCATCAGCAGCCGCGGTGAAGCGGCCCTCATGGGAAGACCTCGGGGGGATCGAGGCTACCATTGGGCCTGACCCCAGCCACATCGCTGGGAAGTCGGATAGGGACGGATCCTGCCCCGTCTCTCCATCTGCTGGCCCCCTCCGGGGGGCTAGCGCCCACTTACTCTCAAAAAAGGAGAGTTTCCTCTCTCTCTGGGTTATCACAGCCGCTCCCACCCTCTGCACGACGGTGAACGGCAAACTCGACGTTGCGTCATGACGGAGCACAATGTCGAGTATAAACACCAGCCCTCAGCACTCTCAGTCAGACAGTGCGTTGAGCTGTGCAGTCGCCAGGCAGGAAAAACAGCAGAGCCGATCTCCTCCCCGGGGGACCTCCCCCGGCAAAGAATCCGTACTGCTAGCCATCGAACCACCCCCAGGGGGGACGATGAAAAAGATTGTACCTTTAGTCCCCGTCTCATTCTGGGAGCCTGTCCGGCTTCCCAGACTGTCAGGCTGGCTAGGGAAGACGATCCGTCTCGGCTACGCGATCCAGTCGCCTCACGCCCACCAAGTTTCAAGGCATCCGATATACCTCAGTCAGAGGCTAGGATGTTCCCGTACTTCGGGCCGAGGTCGCCACCCTTCTGGTGAAGGGAGTGATCGAGCCCGTCTCACCAGCCGAGATGTTCAACGGGTTTTACAGCCTGTACTTCATTGTCCCCAAGAAAGACAGGGGGTTGCGCCCTATCTTGGGTCTGTGTGTTCTGAACAGGCACCTACAGAATAGCTGCCTTTCAGGTTGATCGCGCAGAAGCGCATACTAACGTCCGTCAGGTGTCAGGACTGGTTCATGGCAATCGACCTGAAGGACGCGTACTTCATGTCTCGATCCTCCCTTGACATCGGCCGTTCCGATGGTTTGTGTTCGAGGGACAGGCATATCAGTACAGGGTCCTCCCCTTCGGTCTGTCCCTGTCTCCACGAGTCTTTACGAAGGTCGTGGAAGCCGCCCTCCTTCCCCTCAGGGAAGGAGGTGTACGGGTACTAAACTATCTCGACGACTGGCTCAGTTTGGCTCACTCTCGGGATCTGTTGTGTACACACAGGGACCTGGTGCTCCGGCACCTAGATCGGTGGGGCTACAGGTCAACTGAGAAGAGCAAGCTCTCCCCGGTGCAGAGCATCCTCTTTCTCGGTAGGGAACTCGACTCTGTCCTCATAAGCAGCCCCGCTCACCCCACGCGGGGGGCGCGAGACCC
>NC_079901.1:2237829-2245521 GCF_024868665.1 Triplophysa rosa
GGGATTCTCACGTTATCTTGAGACCCCGCCACGGCTACGTGCCCAAGGTTCCCACCACTCTCCCGAGAGACCAGGTGGTGAACCTGCAGGCGCTCCCCACCGGGGAGGAAGACCCAACCTATCCGTGTTGTGTCCAGTACGCGCACAGCGCCTCTAATTGGACCGGACGCAGAGCCCAGAAGCTCTGAGCAGCTCTTTGTCTGTTTCGGGGGTCAGCCGGAGGGCTGTCTCCAAACAGAGGTTGGCGCACTGGATCGTGGATGCCCTCGTTAGCACCATCCCGAGCACTGCACGGACACCCGACCCTGGACACGACGAAGAGGGATACGAAAGAGGGAGCACGTACACCACTATCACTACACCACTTATTTGTGAATAAAACCACCCTTCAGGGATTGTTAAATAGAGTTTCTCTTGTTGTGTCATCCTTCCACCCTGTTACACTGGTGGAGAATGCGGGCATATTAGTGGAAGGAAAACCGACAAGAGTCTCTCCATCCCCTCACCGGCCTGTTTTTTTTCCTTTAGGCGGACATTCACCCCCACAACATGGAAGAACTTCTTAAATGTTTGACGGAGGTCAGCATCCGCCAGCAACAAATCACGGCGCATCTTCATCCCGACAGAGCCAGACTGAGCAGGAGCTCGAAGCATTACGCACCCTCACCGCCCGACTCATTCCGCTGCCCGACCCACGAGTCCAGGTTGTGCAGCTAATGCCGAAGATGATGGCGCACGATGACGTTGCGTCCTACCTCCAAATGTTCGAAACCACTGCGGCCAGAGAGGGCTGGGAGTCGGAAGAATGGGAGAAGTTTTTGGCAACTCTCCTCATTGGTGAAGCCCAAAAAGCCTACTTCTCCCTACTAACTGCGGCAGCGAACTCTTATCCTGAGCTCAAGAGCGAGATTCTAGCCCGTATGGGGCTTTCACCGATCCGCGCTGCACAACTCTTCCACGACCGGGAATATAAACCCCGCCTCCCATCCCGAGCCCAGGCCGAACTGTCCCGCCTCGCGCAGCACTGGCTGTTAGAGGGAGAACCAACAGCGGCCAAGGTAGTGGAGCACGTCGTGGTCGACCGGCTACTGCGGGCCCTCCCAGCTCGCACCGCCGGGCCCGTGGGGATGCAAAATCCGACGGGATGCCCAACACCGGGATGCTGGGGAGCGAGCGCCGCCGTTTCCCCGGAAGGTGGTCCAGGAGCAACGCGCGCCAGAGAGCACCTCGCGGCCAGTAGGCAGGCCGGCAGCTCCCCTTGCATGTGATGAACCCATGCCCACACAGTAGCCCACGCTCCCCCTGTTCGGACGTGGCTGGCAGGCTGCATTGTTCACCATGACCTACCTAAAGGGGCCCTATGAGCTGAGTTAAAGATAAATGGCCGCCCGTTCGCCACCCTACTAGACTCTGGCAGCGCTGTCAGTCTGGTATAGCCCCACCTCCTCACGCCCCGAAGTGAGGCGCGGACGTTCCTGGAGACACCAGACATGTCCCGGCCTGGAGGGTAACGATCTCAGCAGGCCCTGACACTTGGCTGGTAGATGTCTGAGTGCTGAAGGACTTACCGGTCCTGGTGCTTCTGGGAAGAAACTGGCAGAAGAAACTGAACAAATCCTAATCCCTATAAATCCCTATAAATGTCGTCCAGCAGGTTACGAGTTGGGGCTCATTTGCCAGGGAACAACGCAAAGACGACCGCCTTAAGCACTGCTGGGCCCAAGTGCGACTGGTCGAGGGAAAGGAGATGCAACCTGGGCCCCATCCTCTCCCGCACTTCATTGTCCAAAACGGCCTGCTCTTCTGTGTCACGAATACCATCCAGCGCATCCGCGACCGCTTCCATTGGCCAGGACTGGACGCCGAAGTCAGGAGGTTCTGTCAGGCCTGCCCAACCTGCCAGAAGACGTCGCTGAGGACTCCTCCCCCCAGCCCGCTGATCCCGATGCCCATCATCGAGGTGCCCTTCAAGCGCATCGGGATGGACCTAGTGGGGCCGTTGCCAAAGTCTGCCCGGGGCCATGAACACATCCTGGTGATCGTCGATTATGCCACCCGATACCCGGAAGCCGTACCCCTGCGGAAAGCCACTGCCAAGGCCATCTCCCAGGAGCTCTTCCTGTTGTCCAGCCGGGTTGGTATACCCGCCAAGATCCTGACCGACCAGGGGACCCCGTTTATGTCCCCGCTAATGGCTGACCTCAGCAAGCTCCTGAAGGTAAAGCAGTTGAGGACCTCCGTATATCAGCCCCAGAACGATGGCCTCGTCAAGCGCTTTAACCAGACCCTGAAACAGATGCTGCGATGGGTCGCGGCTGAGGACAAGCACTATTAGGACCTCATGCTCTCCTACATCCTCTTTAGGATAAGAGAGGTCCCTCAGGCGTCAACTGGCTTCACCCCCTTTGAGCTCCTTTTCGGACAGCAACCCCCGCGGACTACTGGACGTGGCGAGGGAAGCCTGGGAGCAACAGCCCGCACCCCAGCGCTCCGTAATAGAGCACGTCTGCGAGATGAGGGAACGCATCGACCTGGGTCATCCCATTAGTCCGGGAACATCTAACCAAGACGCAGCAGGCCCAACAGCAACTGTATAACCGGGCCGCCCAATCTCGGGAGTTTCAGCCAGGCAACAGGGTGATGCTTCTTGTCCCAAACTCGGCCTGCAAGTTCCTGGCCAGCTGGTAGGGCCAATTTACAGTCATCGAGATAGTTGGCCCCGTTACGTATCGTGTTCGCCAACCTTAGAAGCGGAAATCAGAACAGTCGTATCACATCAACCTCCTCAAGAACTGGACAGGGACAAGAGACCAGCTTTCCACCCTGGTTATCGTAGACCCCGTCATTGTGGACGTTGATCCCCTGCTGTCACCAGCACAGAAGACCAAGCTGCAGCACCTGGTCGGTCAGTTACAGGATGTGTTCTCCACAAACCCTGGGCCAGAGGAGGAAAGTAACGAATTACATTTACTCGCATTACTGTATGGAGTAGGTTTTTTGTGTACTTGTACTTTTTTAAGTAGCTTTTAAAATCTGTAATTTTACTTGTACTTAAGTATGATTCGTGTGATGTATTGTACTTCGTTATATTTACAATCACATCCGTTACTGAGTAAAAAAAAAATGAAAACATTGCAAGGAAAAAAACGCGACCGGAAATTACTCCAGTGAATAATGGGTGCGAGTTTGAGTTTGCGCTGATACCAGAAGAGCGATGGAGATGGAGAAGTTAACTTCGGTATAGTGCACCTGTCCTAAGGTGAAACCATATCAAACTCTATCTGCTGAAGACAATGAAGTAAACCCCTGGCCATATTTAAGCAACCATTTCAGCTTCAAGACAGGATTATGGACGCTGTGCAAACTAGCATCTTATAAAAATCCTAATGTGCAAGAATGTAGAGGTAAGATATATAATATTTGTTTAAATACTGCTCATACCCTTGTTGCATTGGTGACTAATAAGAAGTTTGAACTGTGTAGTAAAAGTCAAAACGACATTGGAATGATTGGATCATAATGCTTTATATTGTAAGTGTTTAATCTCGTTTTGTAGACGCACGGTTTACTAATGTGTCTGCACCACATTTACGCAGTGTGAATCGAACCGAACTGAACAACTTNTCTGCCCGGGGCCATGAACACATCCTGGTGATCGTCGATTATGCCACCCGATACCCGGAAGCCGTACCCCTGCGGAAAGCCACTGCCAAGGCCATCTCCCAGGAGCTCTTCCTGTTGTCCAGCCGGGTTGGTATACCCGCCAAGATCCTGACCGACCAGGGGACCCCGTTTATGTCCCCGCTAATGGCTGACCTCAGCAAGCTCCTGAAGGTAAAGCAGTTGAGGACCTCCGTATATCAGCCCCAGAACGATGGCCTCGTCAAGCGCTTTAACCAGACCCTGAAACAGATGCTGCGATGGGTCGCGGCTGAGGACAAGCACTATTAGGACCTCATGCTCTCCTACATCCTCTTTAGGATAAGAGAGGTCCCTCAGGCGTCAACTGGCTTCACCCCCTTTGAGCTCCTTTTCGGACAGCAACCCCCGCGGACTACTGGACGTGGCGAGGGAAGCCTGGGAGCAACAGCCCGCACCCCAGCGCTCCGTAATAGAGCACGTCTGCGAGATGAGGGAACGCATCGACCTGGGTCATCCCATTAGTCCGGGAACATCTAACCAAGACGCAGCAGGCCCAACAGCAACTGTATAACCGGGCCGCCCAATCTCGGGAGTTTCAGCCAGGCAACAGGGTGATGCTTCTTGTCCCAAACTCGGCCTGCAAGTTCCTGGCCAGCTGGTAGGGCCAATTTACAGTCATCGAGATAGTTGGCCCCGTTACGTATCGTGTTCGCCAACCTTAGAAGCGGAAATCAGAACAGTCGTATCACATCAACCTCCTCAAGAACTGGACAGGGACAAGAGACCAGCTTTCCACCCTGGTTATCGTAGACCCCGTCATTGTGGACGTTGATCCCCTGCTGTCACCAGCACAGAAGACCAAGCTGCAGCACCTGGTCGGTCAGTTACAGGATGTGTTCTCCACAAACCCTGGGCCAGAGGAGGAAAGTAACGAATTACATTTACTCGCATTACTGTATGGAGTAGGTTTTTTGTGTACTTGTACTTTTTTAAGTAGCTTTTAAAATCTGTAATTTTACTTGTACTTAAGTATGATTCGTGTGATGTATTGTACTTCGTTATATTTACAATCACATCCGTTACTGAGTAAAAAAAAAATGAAAACATTGCAAGGAAAAAAACGCGACCGGAAATTACTCCAGTGAATAATGGGTGCGAGTTTGAGTTTGCGCTGATACCAGAAGAGCGATGGAGATGGAGAAGTTAACTTCGGTATAGTGCACCTGTCCTAAGGTGAAACCATATCAAACTCTATCTGCTGAAGACAATGAAGTAAACCCCTGGCCATATTTAAGCAACCATTTCAGCTTCAAGACAGGATTATGGACGCTGTGCAAACTAGCATCTTATAAAAATCCTAATGTGCAAGAATGTAGAGGTAAGATATATAATATTTGTTTAAATACTGCTCATACCCTTGTTGCATTGGTGACTAATAAGAAGTTTGAACTGTGTAGTAAAAGTCAAAACGACATTGGAATGATTGGATCATAATGCTTTATATTGTAAGTGTTTAATCTCGTTTTGTAGACGCACGGTTTACTAATGTGTCTGCACCACATTTACGCAGTGTGAATCGAACCGAACTGAACAACTTCTGCTTTAATGACATATTTAAACGTGTATCATATGTCTCTCTCTTCTGTAAGTGCAGTGCAAGAAAGTCATATGAAAATGAGTTTGCTATTTCATGCATTTTGAAAAGCCTCGCAGCCCTGCCCGGAAATGACTGTGTTGCCAGATCATATTGTTGAAAAGAACAGCACACAATGACAAGCCCAAAATAAACCTACAAATCGACACATTTAATAAGGCAAAAAAACACTACGCGCAACTGTTCACTTTATTAACTATATAATGTATTTGCGGCTTCATAAGAAAAGACTAAACAACAAATGCGAAGCTCTTAAACATATGTAAACATGGCAACACCGTGAGAGCGCGCTGTGAAGCTCTGAACATAAACAAAACACAGCGTCTCTGTCAGTGTTTTAGTTCAAATTGCCTCACTTAACCAGTCTTTGGCCGAAAAGAGCAGATACGTATCAAACGGATTAAACTCTTGGGATTCATGTTTCTTGTTAACTGCGATGAACGGCGAACATGTTGCCATGGTAACGATCAGGTTACAACGGTAAATCATCACATTGACTCTCATTCAGTACAAACGTGAAACCATTATACATGGTTTCACTGCTGAAACTTAGCAGTGTGTACCATTGATTATGTATTAAGAAAATAAGGCTTACAATCTTTTCTAAGGCTTAATTTTGT
Organism: Triplophysa rosa; assembly: GCF_024868665.1. NCBI lineage: Eukaryota > Metazoa > Chordata > Actinopteri > Cypriniformes > Nemacheilidae > Triplophysa > Triplophysa rosa. The sequence continues at coordinate 2,243,746 of NC_079901.1, forward strand.
TTCTGAAGAATTGTTTCGTTAATATTTCTGCTATAGGATTCTGTGATATTTTATTTTACTTTATTTGTTGCAGTGCACTTGTAACTCGTTTTAATACAGGTACATCTAAAAAAAATTGAATATCATGAAAAATGTCAATATTTTTGTCACTCATTTCAGAAAGTGAAACCCACATATTATATAGTTTCATTACACATAGAGTGAAATATTGCAAGCCTTTGTTTATTATATGCCAAGTCCTGCTGGAAAATGAAATCATCATCTCCATAAAGCTTGTCAGCAGAAGGTCAGCTAAAATTTCCTGGTAGATGGCTGTGTTGACTGTGGACTTCAGAAAACACAGTGGACCAAAGTCCTCTTATCAGATGAAAGTACATTTTGCATTTCATTTGGAAATCAAGGTCCCAGAGTCTGGAGGAAGAGTGGAGAGGCACAGAATCCATGTTGCTAAAAGTCCAGTGTGAAGTTTCCACAGTCAGCGATGATTTGGGCTGCCATGTCATCTGCTGGTGTTGGTCCACTGTGTTTTCTGAAGTCCACAGTCAAAGCAGCCATCTACCAGGAAATTTTAGAGCACTTCATGCTTCTTTCTGCTGACAAGCTTTATGGAGATGCTGATTTCATTTTCCAGCAGGACTTGGCACCTGCCCACACTGCCAAAGGTACCAAAAGCTGGTTCAATTAACATGGTGGTATTGTGCTTGATTGGCCAGCAAACCCGCCTGACCTGAACCCCATAGAGAATCTATGGGGTATTGTCAAGCGGAAGATGAGAGACACCAGACCCAACAATGCAGATGACCTGAAGTCCGCTATCAAAACAACCTGGGCTTCCATTACACCTGAGAAGTGCCACAGGCTGATTGCCTCCATGCCACGCCACGCCACGCCACATTGATGCAGTAAGTCATGCAAAAGGAGGCCCAACCAAATATTGAGTGCATAGAAATGAACATACTTTTCAGAAGCCTGACATTTCGGTTTAAAATATCCTTTTTTTATTGATCTTATGTAATATTATAATTTTCTGAGACACCGAATTTTGGGTTTTCATTAGTCATAATCATCAAAATTTCAAGAAATAAAGGATTGAAATATTTAACTCTATGTGTATGAATCTATGTGTATGATTCACTTTCTGAAATGAGTGACAAAAAATATCAGAATCAGAATCAGAAGAGCTTTATTGCCAAGTGTGCTTGCACACACAAGGAATTTTCTTTGGTGTTGGAAGCTTCTAGTACAGACATTCAACACAATGACAATACAATATAATACGATTTACAGTCTAAAAGATTCTAAATTGTGCATATATAAAATAAAGACTATTTTACAGAAAATGGGGGATAATAACATATAAGAGACATTGTACAGGGTAGTATATAGTAGAATATACATATTAATAGATTGTATGTACACTTGTGCAAATGGATAATGTAGTAAGTAGAGGTAGTGTTATATACATGTATAAATAAAATGTAGATATAATAAGGCACTATAGTGCACACTATAGGAGTAGTGGAAGTGGAATATTGCTCTTAAGGAGCAGTTATCTGTTTAGGAGGGAGATTGCCTGGGGGAAGAAGCTGCTTCTGTGTCTGGAAGTCCTGGTGTTTGGTGCTCTAAAGCGCCGGCCAGAGGGCAACAGTTCAAAAAGTTTGTGTGCTGGGTGTGTGGAGTCAATGATGATTTTTCTTGCCCTGTTTTTCACTCTGGAATCGTACAGGGGCAGAGGAGCACCAATAATCTTCTCAGCACTACGAACTGTCCGTTGTA